>NC_080187.1:138431817-138734211 GCF_030028045.1 Hippopotamus amphibius kiboko
TCTGAGAGCACTGGCACCTCTTTAGGGATCTTGTCAAAAATTCAGTTGCACATCAGAATTAATCAACCACTGCCTGGAATACAAGTTTCACTCGGAAAGCCAAAGACCTATCCTATAGCAGTATTTTTATAAGAGAAAAATGACCATTACTTATATAAACCATACCTATAGTGGGAACTCTATGCATTTGTTGTAACCATGGGCCCTGGGCAGTTGGAAATTATATGAATCCCTTGACCTTCCTTTTTCTTTCCTTTGTATTCTTTTTCCTTAATTTTCAGGCAAATTTTTTTTTGGAGGGGGTACACCAGGTTCAATCATCTGTTTTTATACACATATCCCCGTATTCCCTCACTTCCTTGACTCCCCCCCACCTCGAGTCCCCCCCCCCCTCCCCGCCCCAGTCCTCTAAGGCATCTTCCACCTTCGAGTTGGGTCAGGCAAATTTTTGTTTGCAGCCTGAAAACCACACAAATGCTGACTTTTGTTACATGCACATGCATCACACCAGCTATAAGTGCATAAGCACACCATCCTCCCAAACATACTCCTAACCTTCCCCAAGTGTGGAATAAATTTCAAACCACTAAGCAAAATGATTTGATACTGTCCTTGCAGATGTTACTAACCCTCACCCCCACCAATGACATCACTGTTTCCATGGTAACTAATGTACTTCGAAGGGGAAAATGCAGATGATGGCTTTAAAAAAAAAAGGCCAGACAAAATAAGTGATAGAAACCAAGTATGTCACAGTGTAAGTGGTGATGCTGAAGGTACCTGCATTATGGGCTGTCAGCTTAGGGACAAGCAATAAATATTTTATGAGAACCTTTATGCTAACAGACAGTCTATAGAACAGTGACCTATCAAATTACACCATTGCCTTAAGAAGCATGGCTGCCCCATTCAATGCATCTGGGTAAAAATGTGGAGGGATAAATTAGGAGGTTGAGGTTAACATATACACATTACTATATACAAAATAGATAATCAACAAAGACCTGCTGTATAGCCAGGGGAACTGTACTCAATACTCTTCTAACAACCTAAATGGGAAAAGAATCTGAAAAAGAATAGATATATGTACCTGTGTGACTGAATCACTTTGCTATACACCTCAGATTAACACACCACTGTAAATCAACTATATTCCAATATAAAATAAAATAAATTTTTAAATAAAAATTAAAAATTTACAGGTACAGAACACAGGCTGAGTTTCAAAACAGAGTCATGTACTTTGTTTTATAGTTACATTGTTATTATGTCTGAGAAGAATTATTTCAGAAATATCTGAATGCCAGGAAGAAAGAATGCAACTGCTCACAAGAAAGAAGTGGAGAAAAGTGATAGGGAAAAGGCCTCTGCTCTTATTTCCTAAATGCAAGAAAAAAGGATAAGATCTCCAGGAAATGCAACATGTTTTCATCACAAGGCCCTTCTGGTGAAGCGTGGGCACTTTTTCAGTTACTATTGGTATTTCACTGTTTGGATGCTGGTGAATGAAGACTATTCTGGACATGAAAATCCACTCTGAGTTGTACGGGAGACAGCAAGGAGGTGACAATTCTGGATGGTTTGACATAAAAGTAGAGTCTGCTTTTAAAACATAACAGAGTGTTTAATCCGCCCCTGTCAAAATGTCATTCTTAACACTTAACACTGAACACACTTAACAGAAGCTTCCAGAGGCTGCATCAGGGATTCAGTCTCTGTGCTGCGGGAACCCAGGTTGAGAAAACCATCTGATGACACCAAGTCCTACAAACACCCAAGGAGATACTCTCTTCTTCTGATGCCTCTGGCCACCACCAAGGACCAGGAACGCAACTGGAGCTGTGGAGCCAGTTTAAATGCCCAAACCCACGCCCTGCTTAGGATCTCACGTGACAATGGTTTCACTTCTAAGGATGCTAGATCTTGCCCCTTTTATCACCACAGAGCTCTGTGTTTCCAGTAAAGCTTCCAATAGAAGTCCTTCCCCAGGACAGTCTCTGTGTGGCCCTGACACCTAGCACACATTGGACTGGGGAGGAGACCCAGCCACAGAGCGTCCCCCGTCACTTCTAGCTGCATGCGCAGGCCAGACTACGGGTCTCCTGTTGCTTTGGGACCCACTGAGCTACTCTCTTCCTAAAATACCTCTTTCCACAGACTGCTTTTTGCAAAAAGCTAAAATGACTCTTTTTTTTTTTTGCCTAGGAGATTGAGTCTAGAATTCAAGGCCTCCCTTTACTTAACCGTAACTTCCCATCCAATGGGGCCATCTTCCTCCCCCTTCCCAGTGGTGGGCCTGGCGCCACAGCCAGAGCCCTTCCTTCAGACATCACCCCTCCTCTCCTGAGAGCACACCTCCCCCTCCCCTGATGATCCTGCTTTTGCTGTGAGATGCTCCTCCCCAGGTCCACAAGGAGGTCTTTACATCCAGCCCCCCATACCCATTCACTCTTCCAAGAATCTTGGCCGTTGCTTGGATGTCATTTACAAAGGTTTTCAGGAAAGTACCACAGCGTGAGCTCCTTTGGAGCTGAGATTTCTGTGTGTTTTGATAATGGCTGTGTCCTCAACACCAAGAAGAGTGCCGGCAAATCACAGAAGCTCAACAAACAGATCTTGAATTAATATAGTAGCATCACAGAATACAAACACCTTAAATGTTTTAAGGGCCAGAGAGAGAGAAGAGAGTGGGGCTGGACATCAAAATTAAAAATACATACAAGAAAACTGCCACCATCATTTACAGAGGCTCCATGCCAAATTAATTAAAACATTAAATACTTATTTAAGTGGTGAGGCGATAGCATAAAATATAAGTGAAGAGATTCTTTCCCATCATAATTGAATGTAATGCCCCAGATCAATAAAAGCTATCTTAAAGACGAGGAAATAAATCAAGTAATACAAGCTGCACATAACAGAAAATGACTTTGAGAAAGTGGTCTGTTTTGGTCCAAATGCAGAAGGAAACGATGGAGATGAGGTTTCTCATTCCATGGAGTTGAATCGGTTCCATCTGGGTCAAACAGCAGGACCCCAAACATATTGGCAAAAGTAAAATATCTATTATTAGCTGTTAGAGTGTTCATGGACCAGGAATATGAGTAGAGGAGAGGCCTGGAGCACACAACCCCTGCCACACAGACCACATCTACCCGGGCTGGCCGGCCCAGGGGAGCCCACAGTTGGTGCTCCTCAGAGTCATGCAAAACACAGCAGGCCTATCCGACTGAAAGACCCCCACCCCACCCCGCCCCCCAGTCCAGGAACGTCTCCAGGTTCAGAACATCTGTGAGCACACGTGTCTTCTCTTCCCTGGCAGCCAGCCGAAGCTCAGCAGGAAGGCCCACCCAGAGGACCCAGCCAGCCTCAGGCTCTGAGTCCAAAAGCCTGGGAACACTGGGAAAGGCCACGCCAGGAGTGAAAGCTGCAGGCCGGGGTTCACCAGGAGGCAGCATCTCATCTGGGGGAGCTGGAACCCCCATATCAGAGACCACAATGCTAAGGACTGTTTATGCTTCTACAGCAAGGGTCAACAAACTCATCCTAGAAAAGACCAGATGGTACATGCTTTAGGCTTTGCAGGCCATGACGTCTCTGTCACAACTACTCCACTCTGCCACTGGAGCACAAAAGTAGCTGCAGACAAGCAGGTGTACACGGACCTGCACGCCTGTGCCCCAAAACACGTGGCTTACCCACCCTTCCCCCCTGGTAAGCATACATTCGTTCTCTAAGTCTGTGAGTCTGTTCTGTTTTTGTAAATAACTTCACTTGTATCATTTCAGGATGGTTAGGGAGTTTGGGACTGACATGTACACACTGTGACAACCTAGATGGGTGGAATGGGGGGCCAGAGGGAGGTCCAAGAGGGAGGGGATATATATATACATACAGCGGATTCACTTCATTGTACAGCAGAAACTAACACAACATTGTAAAGCAATTATACTCCAATTAAAAAAAAAAAAGGAAAAAAGAAAAGAAAATGGATAACCAACATGGACCTACTCTACAGCACAGGGAACTCTGCTCAATATTATTTAACAACCTAAAGGGGAAAGGAATTTGAAAAAGAACAGATACGCATATATGTATAACTGGATCACTTTACTGTACACCTGAAACTATCACAACATTGTTAATCAACTATGCTCCAATATGAAATAGAAAGTTTAAAACACACACACACACACACACACAAAACAAAAAACGTGGCTTACAAAGTCAGCCAGCAGGCTGGATTTGGCCCGCGGGCTGCAGTTCACAGGCCCTGCTCCAGAGCCGCCGTCACTACTCAGCTCCTCATTTTCAGCCATCCCTCCCAGAATTTCTCCACGGTGCTGACCACAACAACCTTAAGGCAGAAAGGGCCTGCCAACTGTCTTCAGGGACCCACAGAAGGGGGGACGGTGAGAATGAGGCTGAGATTCGTTGAGCACGTGTGCTAGGCACCATACTCAGCCTTTCAGATGTGAAACTCAGTTCACTCTCTCGAGAACCCTCTGGGATGGGTGCCTTTATCATCTCCAAGTTACAGACAAGGACACTGAGGTCCAGATGGTGAAAAACCAACCCAGAGTCATGCCTGAGGGGTGGAGCTGGGGCTGGAATCCAGGCAGGCTCGCTCCAGAGTCAAGCTCTTATCCAGGGATTTATAAACTGGGCAGACGGTGCTCACGTCATGTCAGCCAGCGTGGGGGAAGACCAGGACCCCTCTGTGGGTGGGAGCAGTAAGAGGAAAGGAAAGTATCAATAGGAGAGGCAGAAGCCTGAGAAGTGTCTTCAAAGCAGAAGGGCAACTAGGATTCCCAACACTGAGTTGTAAAACAGAGGTACTAGTGAAGGACTAAGTGAGATAGCGTGTGTATCAAGTACAGCACCGGTGCCGGGCACAGAGCGGACACTCAATAAACAAGAGAGGTTATTATTATTGGTAATGAGTGAGTGCCTACTCAGAATTTCGGCAATAGCCCCGTCTGCTCCAACAGTGCTGGCGGAGATTACGTACCGGCTTCAGAGGACAGAAAGTGCCTTTAATTTGCAGAGGTCTGGCCGTTACTATCTATCTCAATCCAGCTGTCAACATTAGCCCCATGAACAGGGGTCAACTAGACATTTTAATATGAAGTACTTAAAAGAGGGCCTTACCAGTGACCTAACATAAGCAACATGTAAATCCGGTCAAGAAAAAACTAGCGTCCAATGAGAGGACAAGTTAGATCAAACCACAAGGAAATAACTAGACAAATTCTGAATAGAGAACATTCCGTAGAAAGTTCCATATAATGATGACCTTTTCAAAGAGTCGGCAACCCTTTCAAAAAGCCAATATCAGTAGCAAGAAGTGGGGAATTCATCTAGATTACATGAGACTGAAAGTTGTACACTTATATTGACTGCAGCATTATTCACAATAGCTAAAATGTGGAAGCAACCCAAGTGTCCATCAACAGAAGAATGGACAAGCAAGTATATATTCACAATGGAATATTATTTCAGCTTTTAAAAGGAAGGAAATTCTGAAACATGGTATAACACGGATGAACCTTAAGACATTACGTTAAGGGAAAAGATCCAGAGACCAAAGAACAAATATTGTATAATTCCATTTATCTAGAGTAGTCAAATCATAGAGATAGAAAGTAGAACAGTGGTTGCCAGGAGCTGGGGGCAGAAGGGAATAGAGAGTTATTGTTTCACAGGTCCAGAGTTTCAGTTTTTCAAGATGAAAAGAGTTCTGCAGATGGATAGTAGTGAGGTCTACACAATGTGAATGTACTTCATGTCACTAACTGTATACATAAGAATGTTAAAGACAGTAAATTTCATGTTACTTGTATTTTACAATAAAAAATCGAAAAACAAAAGAATGAAATGCAAGATCTTTCATTGGTTTGTGGCTGTTTAAAAAAAGAGATAGAGGGTTCTAGAGATTGAGCTAGGGATTGAGCTAGCAATACCAATGGAGATATTTTGGGAACATTTGGAGAAATTTGATAGTGTAGCAGGTACGAGTTGAAATTAGGGAATAGTCAATTTATTAGGAGTGATACTAGGGTCATGGTTTTATAGGGAAATTACCATACATTATAGAGAGCATAACAAAGTACTTAGGTGTGAAATGTCTTCGTTGCTAAGTTTAAAATGGTTAAAAAAGGAACGTGCAAATACTGTGTGTGTACATATATGTGTGTGTATATGTAAAGCAAATATGCCACATGTTAACAATTGTTCAATACTAGGTGGTGAGAACATGGGTGTGTTCATTGTACTATAATTTCTATTTTTGTTTTGTTTGAGAATTCATAATATAGAATTAAAAATAAAGGTGGGGTAAAAATGCCCACCTATCTCCCAGGGCTACTTTAAGGCTTAAATGATATAAACCATGACAACACTTTCTAACCCATTAACTATTCCACGCAAGTAAGACAGTGGCCTTGTACCCATTTTCAGTGTCAATGATAAAACCGAGACCAACAGTAAATACATGATTCCCCAACCAGGACTCTTTGAATAAATATCAATCTATTCTCAGTAAGTCCTGTGCAATACTTTTTGAATAAGGTACATGTAATTTTGTACTAAGGTTTTGAAAAATGTCTATCTGTTGAAGAAGTGAACATTAATTAGAGTGTCTGTTCCCACTGGCACGGAGCAGTCTGTAATTTTGTGGGGGTTGTCATGGCAGAATTATTACATAATGGCCCTTGTTTCTGAGTGCCTGGCAGTTTGGAGCGAGAACGCTATCAAGGGCTGAACACGCAGGTAGCAACATGCTGGGAACAGGAGCCCTGTGACTGGCCGTGGAATGCACAACGGTTCATTTACAGAAGCTCGCGTCACCTGCAAAGGCCGTTCTGCACTCATAGGGAATGGAGGCACAGATAACACGGTTCTCTGGCCCAATGAAGTCATGCTCAAACTTCGTGACCTTTTTCCTCACTTAAAAAATTAAAAAAAGAAGCATAACAGTGTTCTCTCACAAGGAGGAATGTACAAAATGATTGCAAAACATCAAATACACTTAAGCACTTGGTTCAGCTGCAATTTCTTGAGGTTTCATCTGAGGAAAAAGAAGGGATTTTTAGAGCAAACAGAGACTGAGAGACCCAGGATCAGACGCTCCTTGTGTCCATTTGCTGAAGTCGTTCAACTTCTCTGAGCCCTCATTTCCTTGGTTGTAAAATAGAAATAATGGTATTTACCACACAGGGTTGTGATGGGAGTCAAATCAGACCACATACACTCTCCCTGAGCACATAAGACCCCTAAAAATGTCTGTTCCCCTCCCCTCAGTGGCCATCCCCTTTAATCTCCTCAGCCCATTCCACATTGTGAAAAGCAAAACAGAAAAGTCATGAGAAATCTGGATTTATCTCAGCAAAACAAAGCTGTAAACAACCTGCCACACAGAAATAAGGGGGATAAAACAGAACAAAATACAGTGGAATATCGTGCAATCTTTTAAAGTGATATGAGGTACCTCTCAATTAAAATGGTACAAACTTCAGTACAAAATCTCACTCTTCTGAAACTTAACAAAAAGAAGAAAAAGTTAAATCAGAAATAAAATAATCACCAGTCAAGAAAACAAATAAGAAGATGAGTACACCCCAGTGTCATAAATTTAAATACTGCCTGCCAAGGAAAGCAAAGGAAGATTCTAGAGCAGGGTGGAATGGTAGAGTGTAGCCAGGCTTATAACTCTGTATCTACCACCCTCAGGAAGTAAATGAGCCAGTAAATAAGTTAAAATCTTGAGAGCTGTCATTAGTATCACCAATCTGGAGAAAAGCACCCTGATAGGTATCCATATATTCCTCTTTTCTCACTGGGGAAGAGTGAAAACACCCACTGGGGAGGAAAGGATGAAGAGGAGCCATGAACTATGAAGCTGATTATCCCTGCTGGAAGGAAGTGAAGCCTCCAGGCCACAAAGTACTGCCCATGGATATGCAGTGTATGTCCCCACACAGGAAGACTGAACCCACTTAAAAGGACCTTTAAAAGATCCCAGGAGCAAAGGCCACGAAGCCCACATCTCCTGGTCATGATTAGTCAGCACCCTGTACACCACCTGTTATAGCTTAGCTACCCTGGCTGCTTTGTATGTCTTCAGGCTACAGAAAGCATGAACGGGAACACAAAAACAGCCTGCAAATTCTAACTTAGCGGTCAGAGGGGAGAAAAGAGAAGCTTCAAATTGAGAAATCGCCCACACCCAGAACAACAAAGAGCTGGCAGACTCACTCAGGCAAGAACAAAGTGGAGAAAAGCAAACAAAAAGGCATGGCAGAGCATAAACACAGACTCTTGAAGCAAAAGGAAAAAATGAAGCATTGTATCAAAGACAAAGTCTTCAGCCTAAAAGAAAACATAAGCCAAGAAGACGAGGACTCCCCCTAAAAGATCTTTGAGACACAGACCTTAATATGAGTTCAATAAATGGAGAACTCAAAGGCAACATTAACAAACTAGCAAACAAAGAGAACAAGATTGTAGACCTAAAGAAATAAATTGAGGACTAAAATAAACACTTGAGAGTAACATATAAAATAAAATCTATATAGAACTAAGGAAAGATGGCTTCAAACCAATTTTCTGACTAGAGGAAAGCTAGAAATAAACACAGAGAATAAGGGACTAAAATAAGATATTAAAATAATCAAAGCAAAACAAATACAACTAAGGAGGTCAAAGACAACCCAACATACAGATAACTGGCATCCTTACAGCAGAGAACTTACTGCACTGACCAAGAAAGTGTTCAAAAAGGCAATATAAGAAAAGTCCCCTGAGATTAATAAAGAATTGACTCTATTGACCAAATGAAAACATCAAGTTCCACAAAAATACGGTACATGTTATGCACCAGTAACATATATTGTGATTAAGGTATATGACCAATATTAAGATGGAATTCCTCAGACATCTCACCTATAAGCAAATACTCTATAAAAGAGGAAAACTTAGACTGATCTTGCATTCTTCTACAGCAACATTCGAGGGCAGAAGACAGTGACCTCTTTTGAATTTTAATTAAATCTTTTTTTTTCATTTCACATAAGCATTTTATTTTTAAAGAACTTTTATTGAGATATAATTGACATACAGTAAACTGCATATAAAGTGTAAAATTTGATTTTTTTTCTTATTAGTAATGTATATATGGCAATCCCAATCTCCCAATTCATCCCACCCCAACCACCTCCACTTTCTCCCCTTGGTGTCCATATGTTTGTTCTCTACATCTGTGTCTCTATTTCTGCCTTGCATACCAGTTGATTTGTACCATTTTTATAGATTCCACACGTGTTTATATTTGTTCTTCTCTTTCTGACTTACTTCACTCTGTATAACTGTCTCTAGCTCCATCCATGTCTCTACAAATCTCCCAATTTTGTTCCTTTTTACAGCTGAGTAATATTCCATTGTATATATGTACCACATCTTCTTTATCCATTCATCTGTTGATGGACATTTAGGTTGCTTCCATGTCCTGGCTATTGTAAACAGTGCTGCAATGAACTTTGGAGTGGTGAACGTTGGGTCTTTTTGAATTGTGGTTTCCTCTGGGTATATGCCCAGTAGTGGGATTGCTGGGTCATATGGTAGGTCTATTTTTTGTTTTGCAAGGAACCTCCATACTGTTCTCCATAGTGGCTGTATCAATTTACATACCCACCAACAGTGCAAGAGGGTTCCCTTTTCTCCACACCCTCTCCAGCATTTACTGTTTGTAGATTTGCTGATGATGCCCATTCTAACCGGTGTGGGGTGATACCTCACTGTAGCTTTGATTTGCATTTCTCTAATAATTAGTGATGTTGAGTAGCTTTTCAAGAGCCTCTTGCTCACCTGTATGTCTTCTTTGGAGAAATGCCTATTTAGGTCTTCTGCCCATTTTTTGATTAGGTTGTTTGTTTTTTTGATATTGAACTGCATGAACTGTTTATGTATTTTGGAGATTAAGCCTTTGTCCATTGATTAGTGAGCAAATATTTTCTCCCATTCTGAGGGTTATCTTTTTGTCTTGTTTATGGTTTCCTTTGCTGTGCAAAAGCTTTTAAGTTTCATTAGGTCCCACTTGTTTATTTTTGTTTTTATTTCCATTACTCTAGTAATTAAATCTTCTGTTAAATATGACTGAAATTAAACTTTGCATTTTAACAACATATATTTTACAAAGTACACCCAGCCAGCCAGCCAGCCAGCCATTTTTCCATGTAAGAACAGAAGAACTCTGCAATGGTATGCTGCTAATGATAATTATAAGGGAGAATTACTCTTTCCTCCTCCTAGAATTCATACTTTGATCCATACTAGAGGAATCTCTACCTTCTGGAAGTGTCAGAGGAAAAACACCATGTGTTCTTCTGACTTCCTCACTCAGTCCTTCTGGATGGGGGCTGGAGTGACTTATCAAATCAGTAACTGAGAAAGAAACCTAGCAAGCTTGCCCCAACCTCTTCCTCTTCCCTTCCTTCTGTTGAATAGTCCTCAAGACGGACACAGTCTTTACTCCTCCAGGAGCAAATCTGAGCAGGTGTGCCCCTGCAGGGACATACAGCCTGCCATTCTGACTTGGAGCAAAGTAGTGAGATGCCTGAATCTGTCCATAAACTGAGTTTTCTAACTGAACTCCAAATGTTTCCATATGAACTCCAAGATGCTATTTTTATACCCTTGCAGCTGGATGTTAGGTCTACCACCCAATTGATCAACTGGGGAGAGGAGGAAGCAGAAAGGAAGGTGTGATTATCACTCCCAAATCCCAACATCAGTCATGATTATTTCTGAAAGGTAGGATTTGGAATTCTTTAAAATATTTTTATCTGAACTTTTCTTCATTTAAAAATTCTTCATAATGAATATGTACTGTTTTTACGAAAACAGTCAGATCATTTTTCTTTTATATTCCCTTTAAAAAGTTTTTCCTCCAGTCTTATTGAGATATAATTGACATGCAGCCTTGCATAAGTGTAAGGTATACCGCATAATGATTTGACTTACATGTCAAAAGTCAAGTAATGTAACGATGGCCATAAGTTTAGCAAATATCCATCATCTCATACAGACACAAAATATTTTTCCCTTGTGATAAGAACTCTTAGGGTTTACTCTCTTAACAACTTTCATATGTAACACACACCAGTGCTAACTACATTTATCATGTGGCACATTGCATCCCTAGTACTCATTTATCTTATATCTGGACGTTTGAGCCATTTGACTGTCTTCATCCATTTCACCCTCCCCCATCCCTGCCTCTGGTAACCACAAATCAGATCTCTTTTGCTATGAGTTTGTTTGTTTTTAAACTGTAATTGACCTACAGCCTGTGTTAGTTCCCGGTGTACAGCACAGTGATTTGATGTTCTATACATTTCAAAACGAGCTTCATGCTATAAGTCTAGTTACCATAAGGTCATTTTCCTTTAAAACCAGGACCTCAGAGAAGAACATCTAATGCTATAGAAAGTGGTCACCATGGTTAAAAGGAAAGAGCAGGTTCCAAACAGAATGTGTAGTGTGATCTGATTGTATTATAAAAAGAATAGTAACAAAGAGTAATAAATATACTGCAGAGAGGCTCAGGCTTAGCACTTTGAATGGATTACCTCATTCAATATTCTCAAGCTCGTTTGAAGTAGGTACATTCACTGCTACACCCTCAACACCATGAAAGAATGCGGGCAGGTGGACCCAAAGAGACAGAAAGGACGCCCACCAAAAAGTCGACAGCATATCTTCAGGTCGTGGCGTTATGATTGATGTTCCTTCTTCTTCTCTTTTTAATGTATCTATAATTATCTGTATTTCCCAAATTTTCAACACAAGTATTCCTTGTGTAATAAGTAAGACAGTAATGTCTTTATATTAAGAAAAAAAGGCACAAGCATGAACTTGAAGTCAACGGTAAAGCCAAGTATGTGGCCACACGAGGCTCCGAGCCATCTCAGCCAGTGCCTGAACCAGCCAAGTGTGGCGACAGGTGTGAGCCGACAGGCCAGGGAGGCATTCTGGCCGGACTCCACACACCCTCTACACAGCCTTTGAAGCTGGAGGGCAAAGAGCTCAGCAAATCCCCCACCAGCCTCCCAGCCCCAACACTATGGGGGCCTCATCCCAGTAGCCAGCTCTGGTCCTAGGGTATCTTCTCTCTGGACACTCATGACTATTCCAAGGACGAGTGCCCCCACTCAGCTGCTTGCCAAGTTCTTCTCAAGGAGAACAGGAGGGGAAGTTTGAATGGCCTCCATCCAATTTTTAAACTGAAAACTGCACGCCCACTTTTTGTTTGGAGACATTTCCTGTGTGTGAACACAGTTTGTTCTGTTACCAGCTTTAAAGTTATCCAGAACTGATACATCCGAGGCGAAGCTAAAGTGTTGTGATTTTTTTTCCCAAGTCAAATAGGATAGGACCTTTCCTAATGTTGGCTCATCTTGCAGAAATCGCATTTGGAGGTAACTCAAAAGAGAGGCTGAATATAGAGGTGCCACTGTGTACAGATGTTACGGCTCCCTCTCCTCCACTGCCCCCATCCTGGTCAGCACAGCATTCCCGGACGAGCAGCATCCTTCAGCCCCTTGGCTACATCACGCAACGCAGCCATGCCTGCTCCTAGCTGAATCTGAGGATGCCCTGATGTGACTTCCCTCCACATCCTAAAAGTCTGGCTTCTAGCAGCAATTCCGGGCACTACTACAAAGCTGGGTGGTTGGGGGAAGGATGGAAGCCTGGCCAAGAAAGAAACCAACAGCCCCCGCACTGCTGGCTGCACTGAGGCTCTCCGGTGCCACCCCTGACACACCCCAGTGTGTGGCCATGGCCCCATGTTCCCAGCCTGCCCCTTCTCCATCAGAAGCTCCCCAACCCCATCCCACATCCAAGGGCTCTCCCTAGCCAGACTCTTTCAACACTAACCCTGACCTCCTGTTCCCTTAGGTCTACCCTGACCAAGGTCGAGAAAATTATTTTCATCTACAACCATAAACATCCACCCAGACCCATCTCCAACACCACCTCCCACCTTGACACCAACGCTTTGGTTCTAGAGTCAGAGATCCCACTGCCCTGTGTTAGCACAGCTGGACTAGCTTCGAGGCTCCACGAGGGCCGCACCACTGCCTGGCCCAGGACCTGAAACAGTCTAATGAATGAGTAATTAATGAAAACATTATAAACACACCATCTCCCCCACTAGGATGTAAAAACGCCATGAGGGCCAAGAACACGCCTTACTCAACTCTATATTGCTTACAGCACTTAAGGAAGTTGTCCAAGTTAATTAGTTTGGCAGAAACCAAGCTGAAGTCTTGAGAAAGGAGCATGTGCTGAGAAATTCTGAGAATCAGGCAGCTCCCACCTCCACCCAAAAACCACAGAGATGAATGAGATGAGAAGGCAGCTGTCTGGTCCTCATGGAACATGGACCTGGCCAAATCTGAGACTGGCTGGTACAGCCATAGAGTGTCTTTCAGCCTCACCAAATCGGATAGGGCTTCGGGGAGGAGATTGGGCCAGCTGGACATTTTACCAGGCCTGGTTCCTGTGAAGGAGTCCCGGATATAAGAGGCAGGGGAGATGAACTGCACACAAACACACCCACACACAGCATCCCTACACACAGAATGCTCACCTGCATGTATTTCTAGGCTTTTTTAAATGTGCATTGCCTTTAAACATGGATCATCTAATCCAATCCCTGCGTTCGGCTATGCCCAGAATAGGGAAAGGACTTGTTCAAAGCTGCTCATTAATCCAATCAGGTCCACTCCCGTAAGACACACCACCCCCACAGAGAGAAAAACGGTCATCTTCTTACAGAAGTGAAGCAAGGATTGTCACAGGGCAGCATTTCTTCAAAGACAGGGCTTCCCACTTAGAAAAACTCTCCAACCGATATCCCATAATCTTACCCAACCCAAAACTGTAAAGAGGGCAAGTTTGTCCTTTTCTTTCTTTTTTTTCCTTTGTACTCTCAGCCTGTTTTAGGGTCCTTTGCTCTTTTCCTTCCCCAGCAATAATGGGTTGAATGTGTCCCCCAAAAAGACATGGTAAAGACCTAACTCCCGGGATCTGTGAATGTGACCTTATTTGGAAACAAAGTCTTAGCAGATGTAATTAAGCTCAGATGAGGTCATTAGGGTGGGGCCCTCATTTACTACTACCTTATAAGAGGAGGAGAGAGACACACAGAGGGGAAAATGCCGTGTGACCGCAGAGTCACCTATTAGAGAGGTGCAGCTGCAAGCTAAGAAACACCGAGGACCAAGGGCCACCTCCAGAAGCAGAAGCTCAGAAGAAGCAAGAAAGGATCCTGCCCAGAGTCTCAGAGGAAGTGTGGTCCTGCCAACACCTTGATTTCAGGCTTCTGGCCTCCAGGACTGTGAGAAAAGAAATCTGTTGTTTGGAGCTACCCAGTTTGGGTTGATTTGTTATGGCAGCCCCAGGAGACCAATACACCCGGCTTCCTCCTTCAGAAACACCCAGAGAAACACATTTATATTCATCTACCTTCCCACCTCCAGGTCCAAGTCCAGCTCCCAACCCAAGGATAACTGTCCAAGTCACCTTCTCTGCACACACATCACATCTCTCTATATCTAGGGGAGAAAATATAACCCCATTTTGGTCTTACATCTGAGATACTGAAAATGTTCGAGAATGACCCTACTGCCCTATGAACCCCACAGAAGAAAAGGTTTAAATAAATAGGAAGAGCCCACTCCCACTCCCAAATACGATATAATAGAGCTCAGACTGGTCCAAGACAGCAAGATTAACATGCAGTCCGTGGTGAAAGATGGGTTTGGATCGGTAGGGCCTATAAGAGGCAAGGGCTCAGCTGCCTTGTCCACTGAATAAGGATGGTGGGAAGCCGGCAAAGGAGGACCTGGAAGAATGGTATTTACAGTGCCTGTGGGAGACTTCCCCAGTGGTCCAGTGGTTAAGGCTCTGCAGGGGGCACGGGTCCGATCCCTGGCTGGGGAACTAAGATCCCACGTGCCTCCTCGGGGTGCGGCCAAAACAAACAAAACAGTGCCCGTGGCATAAGCGTGGCATAGAGGCCCACTCAGCAGTGATCTGGGTTTGGACTCTCGGGAGCATGCCCTAAAAGGGTCTCGCAGATCTGACTGTGACATCCTGCCAGGGTTGGTGATGCGTGGCACTGTAGGGGTCAGGGGCCAGCAGAGGGAGGCAAGAAGAAAATTAATGAGCAGCCAGGAGGTGACAGAATTGAGCTGACCACCGTGACCCTCCCAGCTCAGCTCAGCTGGCACAAAGAGAAAGGCAACCACAAGGGCGACAGACCTCAATGCAAGAACACTCAGCTTTCTTTTTGGAGGTGAGGAGGGGGTGGGGTGGGGGGAGGGGTGATTCTAAAGTGTTTCACTTGTCACGTGGAATGGTCTCCCTGATGGCCTTAGGTGCCAGGAGCCTTGGGCTTATTTTTAATTGCTGCCTTGGTCCTCTTACAGTGACAAAAGCATTCCCCAATGAAATCCAAAGTATCAGAAGACAGATAAATGCATACACTTTTATCTCTTCACTAGATTAAGGACAGGTAGTGTTTCCTAGTAGGAAACACTGCGTCTATTAAAAAAAGAAAAAAAGAAAACAAGAGGGATGTTTTAAAAGACAGACAAATGAGTTATTTTTTCCCCTAGCATTCCCAAAACATTACTTTTATTTGTATATGTTTCTAATCGTTATTTCCAAAAATAAAACTCATCCTGTTTACCTGCTCACTGCTGGCTGATGTGGGCAGCTCTGGAGCACATTTAGGTAAGTTACTTAGTTCTGTGCCCTGATTTTGTGAAAGATGAAAGCCATAAACATAGAGCTTCCACAACGCTATCTGTAGAAAGACATAAGATCGGGTGTCCCACTGCAGGCCAGTGCCAACCCTGGGACACAGGGACATTGCCTATTAGACAAGCAATCCCACCTGTGCATCTACCAGTTCCACGGGCTGCCTTTGGATTTGGCCCGAGTGCTGCTGGCTCCACGCGCCTCTCTGAGCCGGGCTGCAGCAAGGCAGACCTCCGCATCTGCTCCCGTCAACTGCAGGCTGCAAAGCTGCAAAAGTGCTCGATGACTTTTTGATCTATTTATATGCATCTCCACGGATTGGCAAAGGTAGAAGGAAGGCGCTAATTTATCTTTTTTTGTTTCCAAAAGACATCCTCCCTTGGACTGGCTAAAAAGCCTGTTGTTGGCAGATTAAGCCTTGCAACCAACATAGTATTTACCAGCACTGGGGAGGCAACACGCCACACCACATTATCCATCATAAGCCTTGTCCTAAATTTTCTTCAAGAGAGGCCTGTCTGAAGCTCCTCTATAGCTATTTCAACTGGTCTCGTCCGCTTTAAGTCTTTCCCCCCCCAGTGTTCACCATGGCCACAAAATAAGCTCCTTGTCTATACTTCAGGAGGCTGGGTATCTGAAATCAACCGAGCAGTGTGCTGAGCTGGGCACCCCATGCATGTGTGGCTTTGATGGTGTGATGTGCCACACTGAAACGCATGCCAGTTATGCAAAACGAGACAAAGGACATCCCAAGTGCCATCAGGGCAGCGCCTCAGGAACTGAAATGGCCGAAGGATAAAGCCCATCATGGTCCACAGAGATTTTCCCAGACGTCCCTCTGATTGGCGCGAGCAATGGCTAAAGCTGACCTTCATGGAGGCCTGCCCTCTGCAACCTTGAGAGTTGCAGTGACCACAGACTTAGGATGAGCCTGTGCACCCCTGGAGAGTGGGTGGGGTGGGGTGTGGGGGCTGGCACTGAAGCAGTGGCAGCCGACGTCCAGGGGGCTAAGCCCTAGGTGGCTCTGTGGGTCTACTTCAACCAATTCTCTGGCCCAAAAAGCCAACGGAGAGATGAACTAATCAACACCATTCTTTATTTTACAGGTTGCATCACAATAATTGAATCTTACATAATAAAAACAGGTGCGTCCCTGCTGCTTTGAGATTTTTATCTTCATTAAGGGAATTCTTAAACATGAGATTTCAGGTACAGTATTTTCAAGCTTATATAATCAGTTAAAGGGCAGCTTTCCCATTTCAACTTGCTTATATTCAAGGTGGTAATTTCTCATTCCAATCAGCTGAGGATGGGGGAACCGCGGTCAGGAGGGGGAGGGGGGCAAAGCCAACAATTAGAAGGAGGCTGCCTATTTTACAGCAGCATTTTCCAAAGGTGGGGGAGGAGGGAAAGACAACAGCCATTCGTGTCTTCAACTGAAAAACACCATTTGACATTGTTTTCCCTACACCAACCGTACAAGTGCAGAAATGGAGGTGAAAATATTCATTTCTACCTGCCTCAGGTTCCTGTGGTTGTGTGAACATGGATGTAGGCAGAAACCGGCTCTTCGATTCTACTCCATCACATTCCCCAGGACTGTTTGTCGGAAGCCTGCTCAACCTCCTATTTCTGCTAACACTGCACAGTGCAGAGCTGAGGTGGCTGGGAAGTGACAGCCACAACAGGCTTTAGACCTACCAAGAACAGGTTTCAAGGGTTACCTGGACAGCCAAGTTCATTATCCAGAGACCGCATCCCAAAGGGTAACCTGCCAGAGAAATTAGAATCTGCACATAGTACAAAACTCCCACAGGGAGTGTGGATGTACAGACAGATAGACAGATGCACAGACAGAAGAGTAAATGGCATATGCCAGGCTTCTGAATAGACTCATGCTACTGCCTACAGCTTAGACCTTCTGTCACATTCTAGACACGCAACAGTGACACCACTGCCTGCTTGGATGGGTCTGAGGCCACAGCCTGCTCAAGGCAAAGATTTCAGCCAAAGCCAACCCTAAGGAAATAAGACCCCCTCGTTATAGTCAGTACCCTCTTTGATTCTGTTACCAGGTAACTTAAGATGCCATGTGGGATATGATATCCCCAGAAGAAGCAGGTACTAAAGAGCCATTGCTAGGTATTTACGGTGGAAATCATGAAGGCAAAGGGGAAGAGTGGACTCACACCTCTCCCCTGCCCCCCATTCAAACAGTAGGGCTTATAGCAACCTATGTTGCCTTTTGTTTTTAAGTATTTCCAATGACTGTTGACTGGAGGGATAAACAAGATTTTTGTTTTAAGTGCAGGAAAATTCTCATGTCCAACTTTCCTGAGTGAAATAACTCTTCCCCACTTGGAGAAGAATTTCCAGTCATTTAAGAAATAGCTGGGTTGTGTATCATCATTTCTACTGAAGAGCAAGGAACTAAACAGTCCGTCAGAAAGGGCTTCCCTTTTCAGAAGGGCTCGACTCAGCCACAAAGAAGAACTGAAATAAAGAAGCTGGGAAGAGCCAATGCAGAGATTCTGCCCACATCCAGTGCGCCGTTTCCGCTCTACATGTTGTCATGAAATGCCCAGAAAGAAGGCTCCCCGTGCTTGCTCACTCCACAACTGTGGCTGCAGAAAGTTCAGTGCTTTAGAAAGCTGCCAGGTTCCTTCCTCAGTGAGGTCGACACGGAGCCACCAGGGTTTGGGGACCAGGGGTCCTCAGGGGAGTGTTCTCTCTTGTGAAGCCTGTGGCATTTGAACATGAACCTAAGAACTCACCTAAAATACACACTGCAACTTTTTTTTCCTTCTCTTTTAAATTAATTTGTATTGGAGTATAGGTGCTTTACCATGTTGTGTTAGTTTCTTGCTATACAGCAAAGTGAATCAGTCATACGTATACATATACCCACTTTTTTTAAATTTCCTTCCCATTTAGGTCACCACATAGCACCGAGTAGAGTTCCCTGTGCTATACAGTAGGTTCTCATTAGTTATCTGTTTTATACATAATAATGTATATATGTCAATCCCAGTCTCCCAATTCATCCCCCTCCAGCCCCCCTCACCCCCACTGCAACCTGATGGACTGAAAAGGGCCCAGTTCATACCCTATCCTTCCCAAGGACCCGACCGACCAGGCTAGGGGAGGAAAGATGCTTCTAAAATCACTGATGGGAGGAGAGTGGCGCGTGCAGAAGGTATTCTCCTAAACAATCCCACAAGCCATAAGCTGAGATGGATGAATCCACGGGATGGGCAGCAAGACTATCCAGAGCTCGTTCGCTCTACTTTTGAGAAACCAAAAAGGACCAAGAGCAGGGAACTGCCCACAGCTGTGCGTGCCACACCCTGCTGAGAACTGCAGGACAGCTAAGGCGAAGGTCGTGGGTGTTGCACGGGCCCTGAGCCCTTCCCTGCAAGCAGGGCTGAGCTCTGAGGTCGCACATTTTAAACAAGGCTGCCTGGAGGGTACCATGTGTCCACAACATATGTCCCCCAGTCCCCCTCCGGACACCCCAGGCTGCCTTGAAGTGGCCATTTTCCATCCAGAGAAGCAAAGCAAGCTACAAGGGCCCAGATCTCAAATTTAGGAACCAGAGCCCAGGCCACACACAATACCCCAAATCCTTGGGTTAGGGACGTCTGCTGTGCCAAGGTCCACGCATAGGGTTATACCATTATTGTTAAAACAATTATTGAACACTGCACCCTATGAAAAGCACTCTTTCATGAGTCCTTGTATTTAAATCTCTCAACCTTCTGTAAGATAGGCTCTATCAGCATCCCCATTTTTCTGATAAGAATTCTGGGGCTCAGGTAAGTCAAGTCACAGGAGCAGGTAAGGAGCAGGTCCAGGGTCAAACCTGGGTCTTTTTGACTCTAAGTCCAACCCTCTCTTCTCTGCCTCTCAGCTACCTACAAACCTAGACGAGCTACCCAGTCTTCTCCACCCTGTGGCCAAAGACCAGAGCGAAGATCCTGAGGGCCTCCAAGGAGAAGCACCAGCACACCTGTCCTCCCAGCCGTCTGTGTGCTGTCCTTCTCTACCCACCTCAAAGTACCCACTGACTCTAAATGGTCAGCAGAACCACTGCTACAGTGGGTTCCTCTCCCACGTAACTAGTAATTTTTACAGCATCTCTAAAATAAAAGGGATTGCTGTATTTATAACAAGAGAATAAACAGAATTAGCAACTTATTTATTAGTATATATCTATTGCTTTTTCACCTCCCAAAATGCACAGCAAAATAGGAAATGATTTGAATGCAAAATTTACTAAACCAAAACCAAAGCTTGACTGAAATAATTTTACTTGTCACCGGTTGGGGCTACATAGTGCTTATGTAAATATGTATAACCATATTATCACTAATAATAACAGCTAGTATTTATAAAGTTCTCACCACATGTTAGTGTGCAACATGCTTTAGATTTACCAACTCAGTTAATCCTCACAGAAACACTGAGTTTTAAAATTAAATACCAAGGCACAGAGAGGTAAAGTAATCAGCCCAAGCTCACAGAGCTGGCAAGGAGAGAACACAGGAAAGAATCCTGTGTCTTCTGATGCTTATCCAATAAGTCACAGCTGCAATGGGTGCTTTTTCTTTTCCACTTGGGAATTTTAAACATTAACTTAGAGTTCAAATCATTAAGCAATACGCCTATCACATAAACACCTAGGCACTTAGATCACAACAAAAAACAAGTGCCTTAGAACCACATCAATTCACTTATCCTATGAACCAAAGTCACTGATTCCACTTTCCTTCCTGTGTATCATCTATTTTGCAGATACAGATAGAGAAACAGAAAGCAAAACTAAATTAAAAGAACAAGAATGCTATCGTCCTGGCCTACAGATTACCAAAGGCATTTCTGAGAGGGAACAAAATACAGGTGACTTGTACTTCAGGGGAGACTGGATTCTAAATCCACATAGCAGGAGGGGGCTTCCATGGTGGGTCCAGTGGTTAAGACTCTGCACCCCCACTGCAGGGGCGAGGGTTCGATCCCTGGTCAAAGAACTAAGATCCCACATGCAGCACCTTGCGGCCAAAAAAAATTCTAAGTTTAAGAAAAATAATAAAATAAAATAAATCCACATGCGAGCCATATAATCAAAAGTACCACAGAAACGTCCCGTAAAACCCCCTCAAAAGGACAGCATACTATATTTGGTAACCATGTACAAGAACATGTATGTTAATAGCTAATGCACACAAATGCACAGAATAGAGAACATGTCCTACAAAATCCAGGTGAGTAGAAGTGATGACAAGTATTCTGACTCTACTTCACAGGAACATAGCAGTTCAGTGCTGTGCGGAGTGAAATCTGTGCAAGTTAAATGTGTTTGTGAAGTTGGAAGTAAGGTGCTGGAGAAACACTGCTGGTCCAGAGTCTAATTCTCCACCGCAGCAAGGGCTCAGCATCTCGTACCCACTCACCTGCTCACAATCACCTGGCGGGCCCTGCCCCCCCCAATCCAAGGACCATGGGTGGCTCAGCATGAGTCCCTGTGGCTCTCACAGCCTCTGCAGGAGGCCTGGCACAGACCCTGAAACCAATGGCAACCTCTGCCCTCTCTCTGTAAGCAGACAATAACATTCACAGCATTTTTTTCTTTTTTTCCAGGCCTACTTCTATAGGAAAGGCAGCTGTACCCTCATCGTCTTTGTGACATTACACTTCCTCATGCCTGGCGAGCCTGCTAAGTGAACCTAGTCCCTGGACAAGGCAGCACTCTCCAGCTTGCTTTCATAAGGTGAGCAAGAGAAAGTCACAGAGGCCCTCTTGCTCAGGTGGCCTTGGCACAAGAGGAAACCTAGGCAGTCTCATACAGAACACCACCATTCAGGCCAGCAGGAAGACAAGTTTAAATGCTGAGGAACCGACCAGTAAGGCGGGCCGCTGTGGAGAGGCCACTGGGCCACCCTTTGTAAGGTATCTAAAATTGAAATGGGGAGAGTTACCCAATTCAGGAAAGAGCTCTTGCTCACTTCACGACTAATTCCGCTTCTTCGACGGCTAAACACACAATAGGAAACCCCCACGGAAACTGAGGTATGTGCACAAAGCTGGTTGAAAGGAATTTTCAGAAACAAATTTTTTTTTCCCCTAAATGATTATTAGCTAAAGATTTTCAACCAAACTGTAAGAAAAAAAAAAAAAAAATCAGGGTAATTTTATTTCCTCCTACCTGGGGCTATATAGTAATTATGCAAATGGCACGGAATTTGTCACTTTGAGTAACCATAAGTGTGTAAAATAATTTGATTAAGGAAAATACGGTTGCCTTAGTCATCATGCTAATTTGACAAGGACTTTAAAAATGTCTCTCAGCTGTCTGCTTCTGCAAAAAAACCCATCTTCAAAATGATGCTTCTTTAGGAAAAGAAAAAAAAATAGGAAAAGAACAAATCCTGCTCTTTCACCTCAGCTACTAATTGCGAGCCCACTGAGTGCTCTCAGGCCTAGAAACAAAGTGATTATAAAGCAGTGAGATGGAATCTTGTCCACACACTCAGTCACTCGCCTCCTGCCAATGTCACCAAAACCTCAGACTTTGCTTTGCGTGACTCTAAATAGAGGGAAGGAAGTGAGACAAAGACAAGTACCATAGGAGATCCCTTATACTTGGAATCTAAAAAAAAGAAGATACAAATGAACTTATTTACAAAACACAGACTCACCTACACAGAAAACAAACATGGTTACCAAAGGGGGAGGGTGGGGGAGGGATAAATCAGGAAGTTGGGATCAATATATACACACTACTGTATAAAAAAATAAACAATAATGACCTACTGTACAGCACAGGCAAATATACTCAATATCTTGTAATAATCTCTAAGGGAAAAATAATCTGAAAAAGAATATATATGTATGTATAATATCTATTTGTATGTATAACTGAATCGCTGTGCTGTACATCTGAAACTATACTTCAATAAAAACTAAATAAGCTATTTATTTCAATGACTATAAAAGCTGGACTAGACTTCAATAAAATCAACTGTACTTCAATAAAAAGTACATAAAATATTTATTTTAGTAAATATCAACTATACTTTAATAAAACAATAAACTATTTTAATAACAAGGTGCAAAAAAAAAAAAAAAATAGGGACATGCCCACCCTGGTTCATAGGAACCTCCTCTGTGCCCCACCCAGAGACTAAGCTGACATTCTTATGTTTTCATCCCGAGGAAATTCAAATGCATTTGTAATTTAGCCTCATCTATAACAGCCCAGAGGTGTCTGAGGTTTTAATTTCCTGCACACATCCTTATCAACTCCAGTCCTCAGTCATTTGAGAACCTCTATAGGCAGGGCTACTCTCAGTGAATGACTTGGAACATCTCAATGGGTCTCTCCACCAAACACCATCAAGTGCACACAAAACGACTTTCTCTCCGTATGGTTCCTATATGCCTGTGCCTTCTCCAAACAGCCCAAGACTTAAGCAGATGTTCCATCCTTGCAAGTAGGTCAGTGCAGACTAGAGCCAGCCGAAGCAAAGACCCAAGTAGAGGAAAATTAAATTGCATTCCTTTCTTCTGCACACAATGACAATCAAACTGAATGGGTCCCTCTTCTTGGCAGAAAAAAATAAATTTCTTAACCAGTCAGGCAGTTTAAGTGACTACAAGAGACATCCCTGTGACTGTTGGCTTATCTGAAACATGAGTTTCAGTTAAAACACTGGCAATGGTAAGAGCTGTCAGAAGCCACAGCTGGCTTAGGTTGCACCTGGGTCACTTATTTATATATTATCAACATCAAGTTTAGGCTTTGGGGTCAAAGTCCTTCTGCACTTCCCCAGGAGACCCTGACACCCAGGCCAAAAGTTGCCGGTCTCCTGCCTAGCTTATCAATTGGTGGCTTTCTTCTATACAGGTCTACCTTGAGTTGGGTGGGTTCTTGAGGGAAAACAGACACACACACACACACACACACACACACAGAGTCCAGCTTTTGAAAGTTGCTTCTCAAATCACAGGCAATTTCTGCTTCAGTTCTACAGTTGGGCAGCTGATACCAGTGTCAGCAAAGGCACTAGGTAATCTGTCTTTTCAGAAAGAAAAGGGAGAAATGAAGTGAAGCCTCTCAATATTAAAAAAGAAAAAATAAGGCACCTGGGAAGACGAATTAATAAGGTAGCTACAACGTGGACTTGGGAATCAAATAGGAAATAATGTCATCGGCAGAGAATTTGGAATCTCCCTTCTCTCCCTGAAAGTAAGAGGTGTTGGCAGGGCCCCCAGGTGTGCCCTTCATCAGGGAACCAAAAATGCTTCATCGGAGGGGCAGGCTGATGCCAGTGTGAAGGTCCCATATAATGCACACCTTGAACATGGACCTTGTGCGCGTGATCGCCTACAAACAGAGGTTCTCAGGTTTCCTAAGAAAGCCATGTGGCCTTTCCTGTGAGCATCCTACAATGTTTCACTCTCAAATTAGCCATAAAGAAGTCTCACATCACTGAAGGAACAATATACTTTTAATTCTACCTCCCAAATAACAGATGAAGAGAAAACTCCCAAGCGGCCCAAAAGAGCAAAACCCGTAAGAAGCCAATTCAGTCAACCCTGGCAAGCAAACTATTTATTTTCATGAGGTTCAGATGGCAATGGAGAGCCGCTAGCAGCCGGGTAAGGCTGAGTGCTGAGCACCTGATGCCTCTGCTCTTAGTAATCACAGTGAATTCATTTTCCAAAGCCCGTCCTCTCCTGGGCCTCCATCTGCTTTCTGCCAGTCACCTGTTGACTCCGGTTACCCTACCCTTCGAACCAGGCTCTCCGTGAACCCAGCCTGGAAATGCTGGGAGATCCCCACCAGCTGGACTCAATTCCTCCCCCGCCTGCCGCTCACCTATTCTGGGATCAGAGTCAACTTCCTATTTCCTTGGGCCAGCCCTGCCTCTAATGTCCACCAGTCCTCTGCCTCTTAACTTTCTAAAGGGGCTTGGACCACTCATCTGATAGAAGCCCAGCTTCCTCTTTTCCCAAAACCCTTAAACCACTGTAAGCTAAAACTAAGCCCATGCCTTATCATTCGTGGTGTCAAAAGTTCTATTGGTGGTTTTTTTTTTTTTTTTAAGTTTTTTTTCTTAGATGTAAAACATTTTATTTGTAAACGGTGATCTTCCAAATCTGTGTCCACAAATTCCAAAGCCCATAACACTCTATGTACTTCAAAATATTCAATTTTTGCCAACATTAGATACTAGTAAACAGAACAGGAATAATCTACTCTGTTGAACAAAACTGGTTTGAGGCAAACTGTTAAAAACTGGAGGCAACTGTTGATAAACATAGCCCCGGTTAGGTATCACACATTTTGCATATGCTACAGCACAGACCTACATGTACTTATTACTGTGCATTTGTGTCTTAGTAATACATGTCTCTATTTTAATATTTTAACAGTCAAATTCCCTCCAAGTACATTCTGATATACTGACACCCCCACCCCCAAGACAGGGTCATCCCCTAATTCCAAAACTCCAAAGGCCACAGGTACTGTCTGCAACTATGTATTCGAACTACAAGCGCATTTTATAAAACAAAAATCTAAACAGAGAAAATGTGCTTCTGGCTACAGGGTTCACCGCTGCATACATGTCATGGATGCAGACAGTAACAGGGATTTAAATGCCTCTCATCTGACAAGCAGCAAAGAAAACGCATTTGATTTTCAGAAGCCCTGAAAGTCTGTCACCCCAGGAACAGAGCTGAGTTTGAACAACCCTCTCTTGTAACCACACAACTGACTTTATCCCACACCAGAGACCAAGCCTGCTTGAACTCCCCTCTGACAGCAAGCCCCAAGTCTTAGGAGACTGTTTATGAATGGTGCAGGGCACCCAGCGACTGGCCCTCATTAATTGCACCCCAAGGCCAGGAAGGAGGGATTAATGGCACCATCAGGAAGAGCATGGTTCTATCTTGGGATGTGGTTCTCCGCAGCCAAAACCTTGTCCAGTTCTATCTCCATCAAACTTGCTCACTAACACTCAAAGTCTATGACATTTGATTTCCATTTCAGGTCAGTAGCCAAGTAATGTCTTTAACACTACACACTGAAAAATCCTGTTCAGTCAAGACCGTACTTGGGTCTGGAAGTGCATTCTCTCAAACCCAAGTTGGGACCACCTGCGTGGGGCAGGTGACAGCGGTAAAGTAGGTATTTGACAGTGCTGAGTCATTACAAGCTGCTTCTTCTGACATGCTGTGCACCCCTGACCATTTGAACATGAATACTCCCTTTCAGAAGGCAAATGAAATCGATATACATTGTGCGCAATGATGCAACACGCCCAGGTGAACTAAAGACCACGGTGGGGAATTTAGGTCTAAGAGTGGGTAGCAAAAACTACACAAACTCACAGCTGCTCTCCAGGTACTGTAACTTTATCCCAGACGCTGAGAGATGGCTAAGGGGATACGGAGCGGGAATATTCCCCCTGCAGCCCCGGCTCAGATCAGGGCCACACTTGGGCGCATTTTACTCTAAATTGTTAAATCCCTCCGTAATTGGCGGATGGAGAAAGCGCCCGGAGAAAATGATGCATGATGGATTTGTTCTCAGGGCGGATGGAATGGAGAGTGGAGGACGCAAGATGCCAACGGGCTCTTCTTTCCATGTGCAGGTCACCTGAAAACCGCGATGCCTTCCTCTCCAGGGGGGCTCCTGAGCTCCTCCTCTGGCTGTGCTTTAAGAGGGGAGAGGGATGATTTCACGCCCACCTGCCCGCCGCCTCTCCAACCCGGGTCGCCCCAGCCCCTGCCGGCCGGGCGACCAGCTGCCGGCATCCGCGGTCCCGCCGGCTCCCGGCTCGCTCAGCAGCCCGGGCCGGCAGCTCCCCCGGTGGCCGCCTCTGCACCACTCGCCAACCTCCACGCCGGGCGGAGGTCATGCCCGCCTGCACCCCCGGCGCCCGGGCTGCCCCCTCCTCCTGCTGCCAGCTGGACACTCGGGAGCCGGGCTGGGGAAGGGGCTCTGCGACGGAGTTGGCACGGGGACTCACCAGGTAGGCGCCCACCGTGCCCTGCGCCAGCATCAGGGCGCACTCGGACACGAGGAAGATCTTGATGTTGGAGAAGCAGGACACCTTCTTTTTCTTCTTCTTGTTCCTCTGCGCCTCGTCCCCCTGCAGCTCGCCGCTCCGGCCGCCGCCCGACGAGCCGCCCGGCTTCTTCCCCTGCATCCTCTCCCCGCCGCCGCCGCCGCCGCTTTCCCGCTCGCCCCGGGTGTCGGGGCCGCTGCCGCGCGGGGGTGCGCGCGGCGAGGCTGCGTGCTGTCCCCGCCCCGGACCCGCGGCGGCCGCCCCCGTCCTGCCGGGGCTGGAGAGGTGGAAGGCTCGGCTCCTCGCAGCCGCCGCCGCCGCGCTCGCCCCCTTCCTCCTCCTCCGCCTCCGCCCTCCCCTCGCCTCCTCCTCCGGCTCGCGCTGTGCCAATCACAGGGGCTCCTCGCGCCGCCCGCAGACGCCCGCCGCTGCCATCGCCCGTTTCCCGTCGCCCGCGGGCCGCGCCTGCCCTGGCGCCCCCGTCTCCCACCGCGAGGCCCGGGCCGCGATCGCCGCTGCGCGCGTCCGCCGCGCCGCCCGTGCGCCTCCCGGGGGAGGCGCGAGAGTACCGGGCTGGGGCGCCGAGCGCGGCCCCGCGGCGGAGGCTGGGAGGGCCCCGCCGCCGGGAGGACGCGGGAGAGGAAGGGCTGGGGCTGCCCCAGAGGGAGGGAGGCCGTGCCCGGCCGCTAGGTGGCGCTGCGGAGGCTCGGGGCGCCGCCGCGGACCCGGGGCGGTACTGCGGGAGGGACTCCGGGCTCGGAGACCGGGTGCGGGGGCGCCCCCGCGAGGCGCGGGGGCCTAGAGCTCCGGCATCGGGGCGCTAGGCCGGAGGGCAGGCGCGGTTCCTAGGAAGAGAGGGAAGACCAGGTGCCCAGGAAAGGGTTGGCGCGCTCCCTTCCCCTCCGCCCGGGTATTTCTGGAAACAGATGTTTCGCCCTGGGGCTTGGGGAGGTGGCCGAGGTCAGAGCTGCTCGCGGCTTCTGCAGCCGGCCGGCCCCTGCTCCTGCTCTCCTGGGCCACTGGGTGTGCCCACAAGGCCCCAGACCAAAAGGAGAGAAGACGACCGAAACGCGCAAAGGGAGAAGTTCCGTTACCCGTCGGGAGCCGCGCAGATGGTCAGTCGCCCCCAGCCGCGGCGTCTAGGTGGCTGCAGGGTCGCAGCGACCCCAGCAGAGGGCCTGGTGCAGCCTGCCATCTGCCCGGAGCCCATCCTCAAGAATGATGTATGCAGCCGCGCGGCTGGAGCCAGGGGGAAGCGATGGGCCACAGGCCTGCCTTGGTCCCCAGCCCTCCCCTAGCTTTGTGGCCCGGGCCACCTGCCTTGGCCTGAATGCCCAGGCCCCGTGGCAGCCGCACTTTATAGTCATTACCGGGAGTTTGCGCCACAAGGCGCTACCGACAGGATCTGCTAGTCCTCAGACTGCTTTGGGAAGCTCAGAGAAGCCTGAAGAGGACTGGACAAGTACCAGGAAGCACTCAGGGTCTTCCACCTGGTCCACTGGGGGCTTAACCCATCGTTTGAAAAGCTGTTCCTTAATAATCGCGTCCAAGAGAATGACCCACTCTCCTAGGTGCCTGTGTACCAAGGCAGGCTTACATCTGAAACTGAAGAGTAATTAACACTTTCATAATTTTTACTTCCTCCCAAAGAACTTGAATGAGAACGGATGGTGTGATGGTAGTGGGTGTTGTCTTGCCATGCCATTTACATAGAAACTGCTGCATCCTCCTGTGGTTCCAGACATGATCTCACCTAGGCTTGGTGTCCCTTTCGTATACTCCCCTCCCCTTGTCTGAGCTGTCTCCTCTCTGAATTGGCTCCCACCACAGAGGTCTTTTTCCATTTTCCCTGATTCCTGTCATTATCAGCTATACCATTCCCCAAGAATGGTATCACCTTACCGCAGCCCCTCCCTTACTGCCTACACCTTCCCCTCACTCATAGCCAACTTCTCTGCGGGATCTTTCCTCTCATGCCCTTGGCCCTCTCCATCACTCTGGCATCAGGGGAGCACCTCATCCCATCTTCCCGAGAAGACCCTTGAGCTAGCTCCCTTCCCTGCCTCTGAGACTGTGAGCTACAAAGCTGAGCTAAGACGGTTGGTTTACTTGTTTCTGAGCAGTGATCCTGTCGCTATTGAAATAGCTTTCAAAGTTGGTATAGTCTCCAAGTCTTACATTCTTTGCAATAACAAGAGCTAATGTTTGTTATGTGCTGACTCTGGCCAAGCACGGTTTGTTCTAAGTGCTTCACCCACATTTACAATTTAACCCACACAACCATCCTCTAAACTAGATACTGTTATTAGTCCTGTTTTACAAGTAAGAAAACGGGCCCAGAAGTGTTAACAAAGCTTACCAATGTCACAGGTATGCAGGGAATGGCAGGGACAGCCTTTGAACCCAAGGGGTCTGCTAGCACAGCCCCATTTCTGAACTCCCTATATATTATCTTGTTTATCACCCAGTGGTCTGTCTCTTGGGGAGGATGGGACTCATATTGTTCCTATTTTATAAATGGAGACTCAGAGATGTAGAGGGACTAGCCTGGTGTCACACAGCTCAAAAGCAACAGAACTTGAATTCAAGTCCATCTCTCTTTGTCTATACTACATTTCCTTGGATACAGACCAAAAGCTTTTTTCAGCTTTGACCATTTATTTTACATAAAACTTAACTGTCTTGAGAGAAATCAAACACTTTTGCTGTCAGAGGATTCTGGATTAGAGTTGTAGATTACTCCTATAATTAATGGTAAACAGCCAGGAAAATAATTCAGTGCCTGAAGCTTTAAGAATAATCAAAGTCAGCCTGGAGGCGATAAGGCATTAGCCTCCTGACAGTCAGAAAGAAGGAATTTAACAGGCTCAGTTCGCTTCTTTCTTGCTCGTCCTTTGTTTACCTGGTAGATTGGGGTTCCAGGAATAACAAGGTGAGTTTACGAGCAGCAGGTGTTTCTGCTTGGCTCCTCTCCTGGGCAGAGGGAGCAGCAGAAAAACAGTAACTGTCTTCATACTGTACAGCACATGGCTGCTGATAGAGTGCTCTGATGTTCTGTGTCTCACATCTCACAACAGGGAGAGCAGATCTTATTAAACCCATTTTACTCATAAAGAGCAGCAGTGGTTTTTTGGAGGTCACAGCTAGCTAGTGGCAGGAATTAAAACCTGCATTTTCCACCCCAAACTGGGGAAAACCAAGGAGGAGGAAGAAGGGGAGGAAGAAGGAGATGAAGAAAGAGTTTAGGCCTCCCATGATCTGGGGTGCCCCCTCTAACCAGCCTCTGAAATGGACAGTTGACCATCGTGATAAGCAAGGCAAACACAAGCTTAAACCCCACCCACCAACTGGGCAACCTTGAATATTGCCTTGGAGAAATGGTGTAGCCACCATTTCTAAGCTGGAGCCTTTTTCATTCATCTATCCCTCTAGTGGTGGATGATGGATTTAGAACTGGTCAGTATGGGCACTTCCCTTGGCCAACCAGTACAGGTGGTACAGGTTCAATCCCTGGTCGGGGAGCTAAGATCCCACATGCCTCGAGGCCAAAAAACCAAAATGTAAAACAGAAGCAATATTGTAACAAATTCAATAAAGACTTTTTAAAAACTTGGTCCACATCAAAAAAAATCTTAAAAAAAAAAAAAGCCTCAACTCTTAGCATTAAGTACATAATAAAGTTCCTATTAAAAAACAAAGAACTGGTCAGTATGAATGACTGTAGAACCCTTGGGATTATTTTAGTCACTCAACTACTTTTCTGGGCTAGGTGACTTTTCTAAGTTAGATGAAAATACTGCTAGTTGAGTCTCTGACTCTATGAGCCCTTACTTTGCTGACTATTAGAAGTACTGCAAACACTGAGATGCTGCAGTGGACTCTGGAAATCTGATCTAGGGAAGCATAAAGAAGATTGGCTGACATGGGAAGGTAAACTGGCTTTTCATTCCTAAAATATTAATAAGCTGTATGTATATGCTCAGCGATTAGGATTTGGAGAGCTTTTCTCCCCCTCTTTAAAAAGGACCATCAATTCATTTCTGTAGGAGAGATGTGGGTTAACTTCATGGGCATGGAAAAAAAATGACAATATCTTCCACTGTTACTGGGCTGTGGCAAGATTTCACAGCAAGCAGCCTCAATGTAATTCAACACAATGAGAAACTGTTGTTCAAGTAATTCACATGAACCATCTTTTGCCAGCTTCAATTTTGTTCACGGGCAAATACAAAGTTGAAAAGTAAATGCAAAGAATGATTTCTGATTGTCACTGGAATGGAAAATAGATGCTTAGATACTCACCCTGTGGATGGATTTTTCTTTGCTTTGTCTGAAAATACACCAATCATGTATTGTGTCCAACCAAGGATAGAATTGGGGCTGGGCCAACTTCTTTGGCTTGAAACTAATATTTGGGCTGAGTTGAAGCTTATTTCCTTTTCCTCAGGGTTTTACTCTCCCCACCTCCACTTTCCAATTAGCCTGATCCATATGCCTTTCTACCATATAGCCTGTGTTTGCTGCTTTCTATATTTTTAATTATATGCCTTAATTTGAATTCATCCTAAAACTCAGCAAAGAAGTAAAAAGGATAAACATCAGTGTGGATGTACTTTAAAAAGGGTGAATCCAAAATTCAGGTGGAGAAACAGAAGAAAAAAAAACTAGTGAAAATTGAAGAATAGGTATGAGAAAATGTGGTTTTTTAGAATGTTATACTTACGGAAAATGAGTTTTGAAATAAAGGAGAAGGAATAAAATAAACATGTACCAATATTAGTGTATTTGGGGAGCTTATCATTTGCTACTTTCTATTGATATTAAATATCTATTGATATGTAAATTTGATAGAATGTGTTTATCCAAATAGACTGTTAGCTTCTTAAGTGTGGAGAGGGTATCCTACTTTAAAAATAAAGGAGCATTTGTCCTGCTCAGGGTCTAACAGTCCTCCTGCCAGGAAGCTGGATGCTTCTGATTAGCACAGGAAAACGACCCAGAAGGCGTGCAGGTTTATAGACAACTTCCTTAAATATCTTAATCCTCTCCCCAGCCCTTCACACTCACCCTGTACTCTAGCCATAATTAGCTAATTGTGGTTCCTTGGGCTCACCATGCTTTCTCCTCCTCCAGACTTTTGCACCTGCTCTTTCCTCTGCCTTTACCTCCCCTCACTTCAGCTGGCTCACACCTGCTAGTACTTTAAGATCCACCTAAAGTGTTACCTCTTCCAGGAAGCGGTGAAATACTCTCTCCCTACTGCTCTCCCAACTCCCCCACCTACATCCTCTATGCCAGCCTCTGCCCTAGCATTTACCCCATTGTTGAGGACACTCGCTGCACTTCTCCCTGTCTAGAACCTGATTAGTGTCTTCACCTCTATATTTCTGCCCCCAGAAGAGCCAGGACCCAAGTGGTCAGTAACTAATATTGGAAAGAGAAAAAAACGAGTGAAAACACAAGAAAATGTACCGCTTCCCCACCTGATGCTTCAGATTCTACCTGAATTTGAAAGGAAATGGGACCGATGATAAGATTTGGATTCACACAAATCAAAACTAAAGCTTGTGGGATTGAAATCTGATTTTGAAGATCAGAATTGAAATTGCAGAAAACCCAAACAAATGATATAGAATCAAGCTAGAGAAGTCTTCTATCAATGTAGAGAAAAGAAACACAGAAACAAAGATTTTTTAAAAAATGAAAGAAATGGGTGACTTGGTAGATCAAAAGTAGAGACTTAATACATGAATAAGAAGGACCCTCTCAAGGAAGTTATAACCAGAACAATGATGTTGCTGCAGTATTGAAGAAAAATAATGGAAGAAGACTTTTCAAGCTGAAAAAAAGAAGTAGAATGCACAATTTAAAATAGAATCCTATTTCCAGGCAAAATTAATGAAGAAAGATGCACAATTTGATATAATCTAGCAAATTTGAATATAAAAGACTTTTTAAAAATTCTACAAATATCCAGACAAAACATTAAAGTCACTTATTGTCAAATGAAAACAGGCTGATTTGAGAATGCATCACATGACTATGGCCAGCTGATAATGGAGCAAAGTCTAAATGGTACTAAGAGAAAATGTTTATGACTCAAGCTGAAATGTTGTTACTTTGCAAAGAAAACAAAAAAGACATTCTTAGTTATCCTCGTCAGGGGCTCAAATAAGATACCACCCATGCACTTTTCTTGAAAAATTTACGGAAAATTAGGTTCGAAAGGAACAACATATTAATTAAAGACAAAAACTCAAGAATAGCAAAAGTGGGTTCAAAAACATGGTGACAGTCTGAACTAAATGTATAGCATTAAGTTTTTAAAAATGCTGTAAATAGAATATTGATACAGATGGGAAGTTTTTGTTGTTGTTGCTACTTCTTAAAATAACTAAAAATAAAACTAATAATAAATAGGTTTATAATGCCAAATGATATTGGCAAAAAATGCGAGAAAGAAGGATGTGTGGGGAATTAAAACTCCTCATCTTATAGAAGAAGGAATCAAATTAATATATTATTCATGGATTTGATAATTAGAGAAACTATGCATTCAAGTGTGATTTGGAAAAACCTAATTAAAAGAATTCAAAAGAGAATATATACTTGTAAAAATGCGGGAAAATAAAAACCAATAAAAATTGTAATTTGGGAAGAAAACAGAATAACACAGTGGGTTCAGATCATAGGCTTTTGAGTCAGGGAAACCTAATTTTTGAAAGTGGTTCTAGCATTTACTAATGTTGGTCTGGAAAATTTACTCACCTACTCAGAGCCTCTCTTTTTCTGTCTGTAAAACTGGAATAACATGTACTTCACAGGGTAGTTGTGGAGATTATAAGAAATCTCTGTCTAAAGGAATTAGTCCAATGTTTAGCCTAAGCATGAATCAAAAAAATGAGTTATTGGCACCTGGGCCAGCGGGGACTGGGTCACCCTGAGCTGGGATGGTGCCAAGATGCTGAGCAGGTTCCTGGGCCAGCGCCCCTGGGATTTGGCCAGAAACTGGATTCCCACCATGGGTATGTGGGGCACAGTGGGCACCCGTGGGCTGGCGTGGGCCTCCGACTGGAGGCTGATTCTGGACTAGGTGCCCTACATCAACAGCAAGTTTAAGAAGGATGATTAATTAAACTGACCCCCTCAGGCCCCTCTGATACCTGGTGATGCTACCTCCTTCCATCTGTATGTGGAACAGCCCAAGCTCTCAGGATGGACCTCGAGGTTTAAAAAAAAAATTGAGTGGTTGATTGGTATTGCCATGATTTTTCTTTTCATTACCACTTACAGTAAAGGACTGAGAATGCTTTACTCTCCCTGGTGCCTCTCATCAGGGAAGTTCTCCTAGCCCCTTTTCCTGAATCAAATCCTCAGTTGTGACTGATCTTTTAAAATTCTTTGATTTGGCTCCTGTTCTAGGTTTCTGATCAGTTGCGCAGACTTGACATTCAGAATGTTCCTTTCTTTGCAAGATGAACTTGTCCATGACCAAGTGTGAGTTTGTTTTCATGCCTGCAGCTGTTTCTCATGTCAGTGTTCAGACTCAGATCCCCTGAACCCTGCTTGAGCAAAATCCCCAGATATCCCAAGTGATTATCCAGGATGAGTTGATGGACAGTTATAACAATAAATTTAAATGATTTAATCTGTATTAAAATACTAAGACTTCAGGACTAAGTTAAGAAAAAGCCAACTGTGACCTAAGCATAAGGACACAAAAAGATTAAAAATAAAAGAATATTTACTAGAAAAGTAGAAATGAAGTAAAAATAAAGGGGTTATTATAAAATTCATACAAGAATAGATACAAGGCCAAAAAATATCAAATGAGTCAAAAAGTGCATAAAAATATGCAGTCTTCAATGAAGATATCAAAGGAACATATATTTTATGCATCAGATATGTCAGGCAAAGATGTATAAGAAAAAAAGGGCAGAACACAATTATTTCATGTAAGCCTTTTATAGAATGACTAGTCTTTGAAAAAACAAGTAGACAAAGTAGATACATTTCAAAGGATTTGTACTATAAATAGTTAAAATGTATTTAAAACAAAACTAAGGAAAACAGAAGAAAAGATTTTCTAAAATCTTTTCCAGAGGTTAAGACTCCATACTCCCAATGCAGGGGGCTCAGGTTTGATCCCTGGTCAGGAAACTAAATCCTGCATGCCACAGCTAAGAACCAGTGCAGCCAAATAAATTAATAAATAACTAAATAAATTTTTTTAAAAAGATAAGCATAGAAAATTGAACACATTTTTAAAAATAGAAATAGTAAAGTTGATACACAAATTCAAGCACAGGTTTTTCTTTTTAACATGACTTGTGAACACATGAAAAGTAAAGAGAAAAAACAAAATTTAAAAGTGAAAAAGAAACAAAAATAAAAACAGGACAATTTTAATAAATATGAAAATATTATTTTAAAATGCTATGTTAATAACTTTGATAAACTGAATTAAATGATTATTTTCATGGCAAATTTTACCTGACCCTGAGACCTCTAAAGATGTCTCATTGTCTGAAAATTTCACTAGTGATAACTTTCAGACTTTTACAAAGACAATTTCATTTTATATGATTTTTCCAAGTATGAAAACAAACACTGAAAATATATAGATTCATTTCATGAATTCAGTGCAGCACTAATATAAAACTGACAAAGATGGCACAACAAAAGAACAATAAATACTACTATGATTTTGTAATGACGTTAAAAATTTGACAACATGATAAAAACCAAAAAATAAGCAATGTTATCTTTCTTAATGACATAGTGATTCTCAAGTTCATTCAGAGGAATAAGAAGTGAAGAAAAAAAGAACATATTAAAATAGGAAAATTGAGCAATTAGATTAAGGAGGCATGTCCTACTAGGAATTAAAACATAATGCAAGCAACATCAAACAAAGCAGTATGGTACTAGTTCAAGAACTGGCAGACAGATTGATAGAATAGAGCAATCAGCCTTGAAATAGACTCTGGTGTATATTCCAGCTTAATAAAGTAAGCACAGCAAAAAATGGGAGAGATTATTCATCAAATAGCTGAGAAAACTGATTAACTCAAATTATAGCCTCACCATGCAGCAGCCCTAAACAAAAACAGCAATTAAAACAGATGGTTTAAAGAACCATACATAGACACAAATATAAGTGAATAATTATCAGATTTCTAGAGAGGGAAAGACATACTAAGCATAAAAGCAATGGAAGTAATTACAAAGGAAAAGCTAAATAGATTTTACTATTACACAATTAGAACTCTACATCAAGGAACATCATTCACAACAATTAAATCATAACTTGGGAAAAGTAATTTAGCAACAGGGCAGAAGGATAATATCATGAAAAAGTGAAGCACTCATACAAATCAATAAGTAAAACTCTAATACCCCAAAAGAAATGTGGGCAGAGGATCCACACAGAAATTTTAAAGAAATACAAAATCTAATAAACATGTAAAAATAGTAAGAGAGTAGCATTGTCATATATACACTACCAAATGTAAAATAGATAGCTAGTGGGAAGCTGCTGCATAACATAGGGAGATCAACTCGAGGATGGGTGATGACTTAGAGGGCTGGGATAGGGAGGGTGGGAAGGAGTCATGGGAGGGAAGGGATATGGGGATACAGGTATAAATACAGCTGATTCACTGTGTTGTACAGGAAAAAAAAAATCACCCTCATAATTAGTCAAATACTAATTAAAACAAGATATAGGAGGGTGAGTCAAACATTATCCACACTCCACTTACATTAAAACTTCTGTAAATTCTACAGCCAGAGTGCAGATAATGTTTGACTTACCCTCATATATTTTATTCACCCACTAAAATGGTAAAACATTTTTTAAAGAAAATTTTCTGTGCTGTTTGATAGAAAGCTTCCCTAATAAATTGCTGGCAGAGATAAGAATTTGTACAAACTCTGTGGAAAGTGATTTGGTGATACCTACCTAGATACTCAAATTGGCCCCTTCCATTGGCTTAGAATTCCCCTTTCAATGAATGTATGCTGAGAAAATGCAGACACAAACAAAAATAGAAGTACAATACTTTATTTTTTTACTGTTTATTGAATAATTATTTATAATACTGAGAAATTGGAAATACTGTATGTGTTCATTGATAGGTGACTGGCAAAATAGCTTTACAATTTCAAGACAGTATTCAGCTGTTTAAAAATGATTATAAAATGTTATAAGAAGGGGAAAATGTTCTTAATAAATTAATAAGTGAGAAAAAGGATTCCAAATTGTAGGTGTGATATCACCCAACTTTGTTATACACACACACACACACACACACACAAATACAAACACACATACACATCATATTCAGGACCATGTTCTGGGGTCATTTAGACTATCTGAATTTGAATCACGACTTACCACCTTAGGACCAAGGATAATTTACTTAATTTTTCTAAGCCTCCATTTACCCATCTTTGAGACTATATAACAAAGTTCTATAACCATAGCACCTGTCCCAGCATGCTGTTACAAATACTGGGAGAGTTACCAATGTCAACTACCTAGCATCGAGCCTGGCTCATAATTGGCAGATTTTACATTCACATACATTCTGAGTTACCATTTAAAAAATAAACATGCATTACGGTTACTATTTTAAAAACTTTTTTCGCTGATATTTTAAAAAGGTATACACTGTTATTTCTGGACCCAAATTGCCTCATTTAATGGGAAACCTCCAGCAAATTGACATTTCTTATGCATTGTGTTCCAGCTCAAAGGCATAAAATGAAACTCAGTCTGCTACCAAAATTGGACTCATCCTGCTGAGGTTATTTTCAATAAGAAATCATATACTAGTCCCTTTTTGTTCTCTACTATCTAGTTCTTATCTCTCTAAGCTAAGTGTTCTCTCATTCCCTTGTCCTGAGCGCTCTTCCTAAGGGTAAAGGTGAGAGGGTGTCTTTGGCACAGCCCACAAGCTGGTGGTGGCCCCCATTCCCCACTGAACACACGGATGTAGCCAGAGCACACTCTTGAAGAGTTCCAGATCCCTTGAACAAAGGGATCAGCCAGTCTATATTCACCAGTCAAGAAGGATCCTCCTTGTGAAAAATGTAAGAAAATTTGGATTTCTAGAAGGAAATATATTAACCAGATTGAGACAGAGAAAATGATGCTTCTATCCTGTTAACATTGTCATTAAGGAGATGATCCAGAGACCGTGTTTCTTTCTATATTAAAATGTGTTGGAAGTCAGCGGCTGAAAATTGCAGGGACAGATGTAGAACTGGTGGCAGAGGAAATATGGACAAAGGGAAATGTGGTGTCCTCCAAAACCGAATCTCAAATAGAGAAGAGTCTTTGAGACGAGTGAAGTCAAGCCTTTCTTCGAACAGCAGAAAATCAACATGCCACCATCCAGAACAATGACTCCTCAGGGGCAAGAAACACTTAGGTACATTTCCCAGCAGCCGAGAAGTCATCTGGGATGAGATTGGAAATCAGTGTAATAAGGGCCATGAGGTACAAAGAACAAAGGCTCAGAGTCCTCGAATGTCAGTGTGACACAAAGACAAGCACAAAAGCCAATGCCACAGCTGGAACTAGGAAAGAAACAAAGTTCAAGCTGAGGTCATTTGTTGCAGCAACATATTGGACAGTCTTAGCGGCCGTCGATAAAACCTCATGATATGAGTCAAATATAGTGACTTAATTATGTTAATAATACTAGAAAAAAAATCAATGTGAACTCAGGATGTTAAAAAGCGACATTTTTCCTGCTAGAAGTGTCTCAACAGCAGTATCAGTTTGTTCACTGCCTAGTCTCACATGAACTCCTGAATGCCCAGATTTGGATTTCTAATACCTCACTGGATGAAACTAGCACTTCCGATGCGCGCGTGCACACACACCCACACACCCACACACACACACACACACACACACAGTAGAATGGACCTGGAATACCATATGTTACCAGAAAGCAGAAATGCAGGGGACAGTGCTGAAAAGACAAAAGAGCTAGTTTAGAGGTCTCCCACTGGCCAAATTGCAATCTGAGCGTCAAAAAGGGTATAATCATTGTGATTATTTGAAATATGATGAATTTGTGCAAGACCATAATTTCATAATGAGATTAAGAAAAGAGTTCATATAAAGTATACTAAAGGAAATTAGGATAAGCATAGAAGTTTGGCTATAAAGGGACCTGTTTAATTTTTTATTAATTTCAATGAGGAGGTTAACATAAATTGGTATTTTATTTCTTCTATTAACTCTGCTTTAAACAGAGACATGAAATTAATGTCTATGAGAGAACGAGAAATACAGGGAAAGATGAGTTACCAAATTGCCTTGGGAAAATATACAGAACCAAGAGGAGGAGGGACTTATCGGCACCAGTTCTCCCACACAGTACGCAGAAAGGAGCTTCAAACCATGTTCCATGATGACTTGAAAAGACCAAGTGTCTTAAAAAGGAGCGCTCATTACACAGCCTTAATTCTACTTTTCCTGGGAGATGAAACCTCTAGATGGCTCCATGAATTATAATGAGACACTAGTACGGCATCCATACATTTTAAATAATGTCCAGAGACCAGGTTATCACAGTGACAGGACAATGAGCTATGCCATGCGGGCCAAGAAAGGTCTCAACATTTAATGGGGAAATTCCAGGTTACTAAAAGCTAAAATCTGTGAGAAAATATGAACCTAAATTTTTTTCTTAATTAATGTAAAAAGAGAAGATGATCTCAAAATGAAAGTTTCAGCCTGATGTCCATGGCTTTGGTTTGAATAGCCTTGGTGAAGAAACCTGGGTTTATGCCATAACCAAGAATCAGCGGGTTAACTGGATCCTGTAACCTTGCCTGTCTGAACTGGTATTCATTTTCTCTTTGGTTTGGGTAAACTTGGGAACGTTTTTTGGGTTCTTTTTTTTTAAGAACCTTTATTGAGATATAATTGACATAGACTGCATATATTTAAAGTGTACAATTTGATATATTTTTTCTTATTAGTAATGTATATAATGGCAATCCCAATCTCCCAACTCAACCCACGGGAAGGTTTTTAAGAACTGCTATAATTTTAGGAAGTATAGAAGTGCTATTAAAATAATAAAGAAATATAGAGAACAAACAAGTGGTTACCAGTGGAAAGAGAGATGAGGGGAGGGGCAAGATGGGGGTATAGGATTAAGAGTACAAACTACTATTTATAAAATAAATAAGCTACAAGGATACATTGTACAGCACAGGGAATAGAGCCAATATATTATAGTAACTTTCAATGGAATGTAATCTACAAAAATACAGACTCACTGTTGTACCCCTGAAACTAATATTGTAAATCAACTATAATAAAATAAAAAAAGTAAAATAGGGAATGAAACAAGATGACATTCTAGGAATAGGTTTAGATATAAGCATAGTAACTTCTTTGGTAGTATCAATATTTTGTTTGACTTGTTTGAAGTGCTCAAAAAATGTCAACTAAAATGGAGTGAAAAAATGTTCTTTAAAAAAATGACACATCAAGGATTTTTTTTAATGAACCCTTCAATGTTCGTTTCTATGGAGATTCGGGGAGCAGAATCCAGATCATAACAGGTTGAGGAGTAAATAAAGCAGGATTGGGACTAGGGTTAGGCAAGGGAGACATTTGCCCTGGAGGCAAAATGTAAGGGGGGGGGGGGTGCGGTGCCAAAACACTAGGTAATCAAGATGAATACTATTTTAAGGCAGTATTTTAAAATAATCAAAATTAATGCAAAAACAATTACAATAATCAAAATTGCAACATTTTCAATACTGACAGGGTAGTTGCATACAATGGGTTCTTTTTCTGAAGCTGTCTGCAAGAAAGGAGGTTTTTGCTAGGACAGAACCCAGAGTCCAGGGAGGTGAGTTGGCTTGGGGTTTGGTTTAAAATACGAGCACCTGGAGTGTATTTACATGCTGAGGAGGGGACCTAAGCCCTCTCCTTCCTCACTGGGCTGTGTAATTACAGGGAGGCACAGGAGTCAGGGCCCTCTGGGTGGAGGCACAGGGCAAACCAATTCCCCCCACGTGCACTGTGTTGGGGTGGGGAGGAAAGGGCTGTCATGCGGGACCAAATGTCCTACCTCAAAACAGCAAGCAATTCTGTCCGCCTGGGTCATGCATGGATTTTCTTATAATTTATTCCAGGCTGTGGTGATGAGATGAGCCCGTCCAGATAACCTCACACACCTACCTCCACCCTCTCCCCGCCTCCTTAAGCGAACTACCAAGAATTTCTGCTCCAGGCTCACTTTTCTTTTCCCTTGGCTCCTTTTATTTTTCCAGGACAGCCCTGGGGGGTGGGATGGGGAGAGGAACCCTACACCTTGTGATTGAAAGTGCATTCTGGGGGCCAGCGGCATGGGTACCACATGGGAGGTCACTAGAAATGCAGACACTCAGGCTCAGCCTAATTGAGAAACTGCACCTCTAGTTGCAAACATGCTGTGCATTAGAAACACCTGGGGGTCTTCAACAAATGCTAATACCTGGTTCTCACCCACCCCACACCCCCACCCTCAGATCCTGATTTAATGGGTGGTCCTCACCCTCCTGCACCTCCAGCATGTCCTGGGAGTCAGAAGTTTTATCAACTCCCTTGTGGTTCTAATGTGTAGCAATGCAGCAGAAGTCTGAGAACCACTGCTCTACACCTCCTGCAGCTCCACCTTCTAAGCCTCTTTCCCAGAGTCTCTGCCATTTCCAGGCAGCCAGAGGAGGGGAGAAGAGAAAGAAAAGAATTATTTCTTCTGCCTTTGACTCAGGATCACAGGCAGGCAAGATCGGAGGATTTTCCTTCAAGGGACCTGTGTCTTAACCTTGTCCACAGGGAAGCCCATCAGTTATTTGGTGAGTATATTAGTGGCAGGTTCTGCGCTGTCTGCAGGGCTGGGTTCTAGGAGCCCCAGCTAGTACATGCAGGAGTGAGTGCTCACCTGTTAGCATTTCTCTTCGAAATTCAGATGAGCCCTCCAGGTTAGAACAGCCCTCTGTACCGGGCTACAACCCTTTAGCTTTTATTTTCAAACTTCAAAGTTTAGTGTTTAAAATAAATGGTTTGTTTCTTCACATAAGCCTCCAGTTTTTTCCAGGTGAAAGGGACAGATTTAAGCTTAATCAACTGTTTTGGAACATAAAGTCAATAAATGGTGTCAGCTACCTGGCTCTTTTCTCTGAGAGTGCTTCAGGGCAGCAACAGCTGAATATTTGCCTTGTTTTTGATCTTTGAGGTAGTACAGCTGCTTTGTTCCACTAAGCCTGAAGTTAACAGATGAAGTCAAGAGTTAACTACTTTTAGGCTCCTTTGTTTTTGTCAAACCAAATGCAATTATCTGATCTAATCATCAAGAATATAAACTTTAAAATAAAAAAGGAAGATTAGAAGGGTGGAAGAGAAATAAAAAAGAAGATTCAGATACAGAACACAACAAACCACTTCAATGAGAGATTTGGGGAATAGAATATGCTAGTATGTAGAACAGCACTGAGCATATAGTAGGATTTTCTTTTTTAATTTAAAGATAGAATTTATTCTCTGATGATTTACTCACGCAAATTGCACAGAAAAGTAAATAGTACAGTTTGTGTAACATTGCATATATAAGGACTTAAACTGCTAGGTAAAGAAGTAGGGTGACATCCTGAAAGTCAAAATGGAATTTGGGTTTATACACTAGTAATTTTTATTTCCTGAGCGCAGACTTCATTTACAATGAAAGTTTTGCTAACCTTAGCAATAAGCTCATTAACCGTTTACATGACTTCTTACATCTATGTGGTTTTATTTTACAGTTGCGAGGATTCCTGTTACCGGCAAACTTTAACTTGCATAAATAATAAAAAGAAAGAAAAATGCACAGTTAATTACTGTTTGAATGAATGAATGAGTGATCCATTCATCTGTCATCACTGCACTTTATCAAAGCCAAAGCTCTTCTCTGAATGAAATAATCAAAGTAGCACAAATTGGGGAAGAGAGGTTAGGGAGATTTCTTCTTTTAGACTAGAATGATCAACCTGGGGTCCAGATGAAATAAAACTAGGGTCCCAGCTGGTGAGAAGTTCTCCACCTCTTCCACCCAAAATAGGATTTGGCTGCAGGTGGGGATCTGCCATCTCAAATCTCATTCCTGGGGACTACTTCTATTTCTATTTGAAAATGGCAGAAGAGGGACAAAGAGGCAGTTCACCACAACTCTGTCTACTGCTTGAACAGAATGTGCCCTTGCTCACAGGGAGAGACCTGCTTGTGAAGGAACCTCTATGAGCTGTACATCCTAGCCAAGCAAATGCAAGCTGACATTTGTATCTGCTTGCCACACAACCCAGATAGAGATGAGGGCGGATGCTGAACACCCTCCTAGGAATTCACATGAATGTTTTGGTCACTTAAGAGCAGAGCACTTGCTTGAAAAAAGAGTCACGCCTTTCATCTGATGAGCTATACTGTAACTAGGCACTTCTCCAATGTAGTCAATCATTTGCTTCTATCAAGAAGCTCTTATAGCAGAACTCTGAAAATACAAGTAGGCTCTTTTTGTTTAATCTCACAACAAACTGGGAATTCAAATCCAGTTTTGAGATAGCCCAGTAAAAGCAGAGATATCTTCGGGTCCTCTTTGCTGTAGAATCGCACATGTGAAAAATTATGAATTGTGCTTTTTACCATCATTTTTATGAAGTCCCAGGAAGCACCTTTGGAGGAGTGCTGGGATTGAGTATGAGATTTTGCACCAAAATAAAGAATATGGGCTGAGAGGAAGGGCGCCCTCCATACACCAGATGGAAAGCGTCCTTCCATGAGCCTGTTACAAATCATCATTTATTCTCCAGTGTCACAGGATGTTCACCCTGTCTGGAATGCTTGGCCCCTAGAGATGAGGCTGTTCTAAAAAAGCAGTGAGAGGGAATGGTTTTAATACCTCCCCATCCAAAAGGCATATGTAATAGCAGTAATTTATCTTGTTAGAGATTCACATGTCAATTCACAGGGCATTTAGCACAGCAACGGGGCACAAAATCAACTTCAGATTGAGGAAATCGCAGGTAATAATCATAATCAGAGGGTATACCCCTATTTACTTTAAAAAACATGATTTTTAAAGTACTTTATAATCAAGAATCCATCGTATTTCTATTTCAGATTTCAAGAGAAACTGATTCATTGAAACTGACATTCTTTTCCTTTGGATATAAACACTGTGGAGATACCACATTAAAGGAATTTAAAACTAACTCTCTCCTCCTTCTCTAAGAGGACTTTGCACAGGCTGATCCCCTGTCTGGAATGCTCAGCTCCTGGGTAATTTGACCCATCTTCCAGGTCTCAGTTTATGTTATGGGCTCAGTTGATGTTATGGGCCTCAGTATAAATTTTGAGACCCCAAAATTTGTATATTGAAGTCCTAACCCCCAGAATGTCAGAATATGACTGTATTTGCAGCTATAGTCTTTAAAGAGGTAATTAAAGTTAAATGAGGTCACTGGTGTGGGCCCTAATTCAGTAGCACTGGTGCCCTTATAAGAACAGTAGATTAGGACACGGATGCACACAAACAGAAGACCATGTGAAGACACATGGAGTTGACAATCATCTACAAGACAAGGAAAGATGACTTCAGAAGAAATCAACCTTGCTGACATCTGACCTTGGATTTCCAGACTCTAGAACTGTGAGAAAATAAATTTCTGTGGTTTAAGCCACCCAGTCTGTGCTATTTGTTATTGCAGCCCTAGCAAACTCATACAGTTTACATATCCCTTATTCGTAGGGCCTTTGCTATAAATTAGGTCACTCTCTTATGCTTCCTTGTGCCACTTTTGACTGCTATTTCATAATTTTTATCACAATCTATAACCCCTGTACTTTATAGAACCAAAGATGCCATTGATTGTAAATGCACAATTATTGTATGTACCTCTGAGGAAGTTGGAAAACAAAAAACAAAAAAATCCCAAAACTCAAGGTGGAGAATTTAGCACGGGATGCCACACACAAAACTGGCCCACCCATGTAAGGGTACATGAGAAAAAAACCCAGCCCAGAGAAAGGGACAGCAAGGAAACTCCACCTTAACATTGGTGGGAAGAGGAAGAAAACTCTCTCCTGGTAATTTGAACCAGGAGGTGATCATCATGCAGGTTTCTGGTCGGAAGTCCAACTGCAAGTGTGGTCTAGAAAAGCTCAAGCAGAGAATGTAGAGGTTTTGTGTGGGAAGTAGCCCTGGGTGAAAGAAACAAATGCAAATACTCTCTGGAAGAACTTGGCTCCCTTCCAGCCCATCTCGATGGTAAGACACATTCATGGTACAAGTGAGACTTTATATTGGATATGTTGACATGCTTAAAAGACAATAGCTGCATCTTAAAGTAAATGAGATGGGAATTCCCTGGCTGTCCAGTGGTTAAGACTCCATGCTTCCACTGCAGGGGGCATGGGTTCAATCCCTGATTGGGGAACTAGGATCCCACAAGCCATGCAGTGCAGCCAAAAATAAAAATAAAGTGAAATAAAAAAATGAATCAATCAATATATAAAAGAACAGAGGTTAAGAAACTATGGTCCATGGGCCAAACCTAGTCCCTACTCTAAAATAAATAAATAAATAAATAAAATAAGATATAGTATGATTTGATTGCATGGATATTTGCTTAGGGTCTCAGGTTCATAGCTCACATTGGCATTTCTTTGCTCCCACCTTTAGCTCCTTTTTCCAGCAGTGGTGGTATAGAGTGGGCATCTGGTAAAGAGCAATAGCATGAATGAGTGAAACAAAATCTTGAGCTTCACCCACTGAAGTCTTGGCTTTTTTAAAAAAAATACCATTCTATTTCCATGTACTTCCGTGTGATGAAGGAGTTTTTCAATGCAGTGGAAAGAACATTGGACCTGGAAATCAGGAAATCTAGATTTTGGTCTCAGCCTCTCTGTTGATTAGCTCTTAGACTTTGGGCAAAGGCTTTAAACTTTCTGGTCTGCTATTTACCTCTCTGTAAAATGGGTGCCTTGTATCCTGTAATCTCCACAGTCCCTTCCAATTCTAATAGAATGTTCTCTACTTGCAAGAAGAAAAAAACAATGAATCACACAATTGGGAGAGAGTCATCATTACTATCATCACCTGACCTCTCCTGGTGGTCAGATAGGCAGTTACCATGGTACTGAGAACATGCTCTTGGATGAAATTCTCACATGACTCTCTCTTCCTCTTTATCTTTAGTGACTGTTTCAAATATTTTCATGCACTGATATAAATAGCAGTGGGTTGTGGATAAAGGGTAAGAGACAGAGACAGAGCCTGAGGAAAATAAAACATGATTGGAAGAACCAGGCATTTGTCATGGATAAGAGAAAGTCTAAGGCTTTGAAAGAAGGCAGAGACAAATTACTGAAATCAAGGCAAATTGTGTGTGAGAAGTAAGGTAGATTTATAAGAAATAGGCCAATATAAACACTGAAGCTTTGAGCCATTCAGACGACAATTTTCAGGCAATCAGGAACCAAGGGACTCACTCTTAGGAGCTGAGGGCAGAGACGAAGTGAGGAGAATGCAAGGGAGAGCTTGTATATCAGGGCCAGAGTGTCCACTGCTGCCCTGGCTCAGGAAAACTTCTGGCCCGTTCTGCCAAGTCCCACTTTGGTCAGGGTGCAAGGTCCCCCCTCCTCTCATGAAAGTCCAAGTCTCTGTTCAGGTGCTTACAATTGTCTAGGGCCCAAACAGTGCACTGTCCATAGGCAATGGGTCAGGCATGGAGAGGACCCAGCACAGCCTCTGGGCACTGAGTGCTCAGTGGCTGGAAGACTCATGGCTGCCGTGGATGAGCTGCACCCAGCAAGATCCCAGGGCTGGCTTGCTTCCATCCAGTTTCCTGATCCTTAGGAGAGAAGCTCTGCCCTCCTACTTTGAGGACTAAGATATAGTCACTCCTTCTACTGGTCATGACACTCTGGGCCTTCTGCTGACATTGGCCTCTACTGTGGACAACCCACCCTCCAGCAGCTCTGCTGACTCAGAGGGTGCACTCTGGGTCTTCCCTCTTACTGGGCAATGGCTTCCAGGCTTTCCCATTCCAGCATGGCCATCCCAAATTAGTCCCAGGACCTTCACTGTTGATCTAAGGTTATGTCATGGAGTTGGGTTTGTTTTCTTTTCTAAGAAGGGACAAGGGGCAGGGAGGGTGGGGGGGACCCGAGGGGGGGGGCGTCAAGGAAGGGAGGGAATATGGGGATATGTGTATAAAAACAGTTGATTGAACCTGGTGTACCCCCCAAAAAAAAAAATTAAAAAAAAAAAAAAAAAGAATGGACTTCATCTTTCAAAGACTAAGAATCTATGAAGGGGCTTTGGAGATAAAGATCTATGACCCTCCCTTTCCTTTTCCTGCTGACAGTCCTGCAGTCCTGCGTCTGTGCCTGCACACCTTCTCTCTGGGTTTTGACCCAGGCCTCCCTGGCTCTCCAATTTGTATCAGGTCAACAAGACAAAATATAGAGGCATGTGATATGCAAACTATTAAATGTCCTCGGAGAGACCTCCCCCAAAGGTAACTGGGTGAAGGGGGATGTGCAGTTGGGGATGGCAGCATGAGAGCTCCTGGGAAGCCAGGGATGAAGCAGTGCTCAGCCAGCACCTGCCTCTTTCTTGAGCCAGGCTTTGGAGGCAGCAGACAGGATGAGGTGGCAGGCAGTGTCAGCAGGAGAGCTAGTCCATGCAGAGGAAAGCTTGGCCTGATGGTGTGGCTAGATTCCGCTGAAGATGGAGCCAGTGTTGAGAAAGTCAACTTCTTTGGAGAATGAGAAAGGACCCCCATTGATAGGAAGTGAGACTTTCAGCCAATAATGAGGTTCATCCGGCAGTCTCTGGGGGCTTGGAAGATGGACAAAGACACAAATGCAGGACAATTACTACTCCCTACCTTCTTGGAAGGAGTTAGATTCCTAGACAAAAGGACATGTCTGTAGAGTAGGGGGAGGGTTATTTGGGGGCGAATGTATTGAATGCAATTTTTTTTTAATATGAAACAACTGTGTGATTTATTCTTCCTAGTAAACAAAGCAACAATCTCTGATATAATCCCAGAGAAGACAGAGAGGTCTATGCTACCTCTGGACAAGGGAAGGCATGTTTAGAACAAGCCCCAGAGAGGAAGAAGAAGGGAGCTCCTGCCATCTGCCCTGATGGGCTGTGGGAAGGCAAAAAGGAAGAGGATGGGGATGTGGGAGACAGCCCTGAAGGTACCACATCCTTGCTCCAGGTTGAAGAATGGGCAGCACCTACGAAACACATATCCAGGCAGCCAGTCTTCCTGGCTTCATTCATATTCAACCCTTGTGGTTTCTTCTGCATATTTAATTTCATCTGCTTTTGAAACTTTGTGTTTGTAATCCACCGCAAATCTCTGTGGAATGAAAAACAATATGCATTTGTTATGGGAAAACCAAAAAATGGAGAGGCAACCAGTATCGAGGCTCAGTCCCAATAATGGTCAGGTCTTCAAAGTTACACACACAAAAAAACAGAAAGCTTTGAGGAGTTTACTTGGGGAATTTAGGAAGTACAGTAGAATCCCAGCTTTTTAACTTTTTCCACTGAGAAATGGTGTGTGTGTGTGTGTGTGTGTGTGTGTGTGTTACAGGAACGGGGGCCATAAAGTTGGTGCTAAGCGTGCTGAATATTGCATGTAACTAAAAAAGACAATCATATATTCCTTATATGTTTTCAAGGAATCAGAACATATCATACATACACACACACACATACACACACACACATACACACACATGTACACATGCACACACCATATGTCAGTTTTCAGAGAATTAGAACACAAATTCGCTTCACACTAAAATATGCTGAATATAATTTTAATCTTTCTTTGATGATTCAGAAGCTATTTTAGGCTCCTTATGCCTTGGGTTTATTACTATGAGCATAAATTATTATCGTGCAATTCTTCACAGTCTAGGTTGTTCACATTTTTCTGATTATTTTATTATGAATGAATGGGAGCCTTCCATTGTACTTTCATTACTATGCAGAACTAGTCATGAATGTGCATCTCGTTTAGGGTATGTGTGGGTCCACTTACAGGAAAACAATACAACTTGTCCTATGATGGAAATATATGTGACAACTTTGCTAGTTATGCCTTTTGGGTGATTGCTTTCCCATAGCAAAACATCTAAGAATCCCAAGGAGATAGAGTTCATATTTACTTCAGAAGATAAGAGAACATTTTAGTGATGAGGTTGTATTTGAACTTGACTTTGAGGGATTAACCAATTTACTAATGGAGCCCAGAGGGCATTCCAGGCAGAAGTCATAGTAGGAACGCAGGGGCAGAGGTGGCTTGGAGGTGAGTCCAAGCCACCTCACAACTCAAAGTTGTGGCCTGGGGAGCAACACCATCAATATCACTTGACCTTTGTTAGGAATGCAGAGTCTCAGGCCCCCACTCCAGCCCTCCTGAATCAATCTACATTTTGAGCAGGATCTTCCAAATGATTCGTATGCATATTAAGTTTTAAGATGTACTTGCATAGAATATCACATATATTATTTGTAAATACAGCTGAAAATGGGATCCAATTATGAAGGGCCTTGAATACCATGCCAAGAATTGTCATCTTTATTTGATAGGTTATATGAAGCATTGACAGCTTCCAAGCAGACACTGATGTGTAGACTGAACACTCATTCAGTGGAATCAATGCTGGTCTTACTGTGGGGCCCTGGGTTTGAGTCTCCCAACCCCTCTGTTGTGTCAAGTTCCTCCAACTTGAAGTCTAGGGAGGAAGGCAGTGGTTGCAGCCAGGTGGAGAGGGCATCCTTTGGGACCTGGACCAGCCAGGTGGGTAGCGCATCCTTGGGGACCTGGACCAGCCAGGTGGGTAGGGCATCCTTGGGGACCTGGACCAGCCAGGTGGGTAGCGCATCCTTGGGGACCTGGACCAGCCAGGTGGGTAGGGCATCCTTGGGGACCTGGACCAGCCAGGTGGGTAGGGCATCCTTGGGGGACTGGACCAGCCAGGTGGGTAGGCCATCCTTGGGGGACTGGATCAGTGGCTATTTACCAACCACCTATGTGCAAATAATACTTTGGGAACATTATTCTGGCTTCTCTGTTTCAGGTGGGTATTAGTGAGGAGACATAGAACACAGGAGAAAATAAGTAAAAGGCTTTGTGATAATCTAAGTAAAAGACTTAACTCTTTAGTTTGGGAGACAACAGAGAATGGGGACGAGGATAAAGATAGTTGAGAAACTGCGGAGGTAAACCAACAGAACCCCGTTTACACAACAAAGCTCGATTCGTTTTTCTATAACGTACCAGGCATCATGCTAGGTCTTAGGTTATCAAGAGAACATGTGTTCTTCTTATAAAGTAACTCAAAACGAGAGATGGAAGCAGGCAGACAGCAAACAGATTTGGTGGCAGAGCTGATGTTGAGCCCAGGAATTTTCAGGAAGTCAAAGATCCTCATCTGGCTCAGCCCATGCAGGCAGAAGAATGCAGGGTTGGAGGAGTGTGACCAACTTGAAGAGAAGCCCTTTCACATCACTGGACAATAAAGTTTCTAAGGGGACTAATAGGGGACCAGGCTGAAAGGACAGGCAGGAGCAAGGTTCAAAGAGCCTTTCTGTGCAGTAGCAGGGAAATTGTACTTTCTCCCACAGGCCAAGGTAAACGCTGAAGGATGCGAAACAGGAGAATAATATGGGCAGAACTGGATTTTCAGTAAGTAAACTTGCCAACAATGAAGATGATGAACTAAAGGGAATCAACACAAGTGAACTTAAGAGAAATCAAAGGATGAGAGAAATTCGAGAAAAGAGCAGTCAACTGTGTTAGAAACCATGAAAAAAATCAAATCAATTAAGAGCTGGGGGAAAAAGGCCCATTGTCTTGTTGATGAAGAAGTTATTGGTATCCTCTGAGAAAGTGATTCAGTGGCGAGCAGGTGCATACCAAAGAGCTGAGGTGCGTCAGGGAGAACAGAGAACACCTGTGAGTATTTGCAGCTGGCCGAGCACGCAGCCCCATAAAGAGAGGAGAGATCAAAGACGTGTTTTATCTGCCAAATTCTCTTTGTGGGAACAAAGGTTATCGCTGTACATTTTTTTTCTAGGATAGTGTTATACATGTATCTGCTAGTTGCCAAATGAGTGGGCATCTACATAAATGGATGAATGAAATATTTGGGTCACTGTGCTTTAATTTGGAGTGTTTATACTTTTCAACTGCAGAATTTTAGCATAGTTTCCAAATGAAACTAAGACCATTCGGCTGAACAGACTTTTTCATTCAGACTGTTGGGCAATAGTAGTGAATGAAACCCCATCGACTGGACCAATTTCATGTCTCCTCTTGTCAGTATTGTCTGATGATGCCTAAAATGAGTGGTAGGTGTGTACCTTCCCCTCGAAACATAGTTAGTTAGTTCAGCTGGGCTTCAATTTTAGACGCGTGTGAAAGGCTTATTTGCTGTCCGTGAAGAGAGAATGAGGGCATATTGGTATTAAGCAGCAGTCATGCAGGTCTGCATGTGTACAGTCGATATACATCGTCTTTATTGACAAAGAAAGAAAACCAACATTTGCAGAGCCTGTGCCAAGTCTTGGTTACTGGGTTAGTGACCTTCATTTCATTTCCATGACAAGCCCATGAGGCAGTCATTTTCACTCTCGTGCCAAACAGAAGGACAGGTGCTGGCACAGTTCACTTGCTCAGTGTTCCTGGGCTTCAAGCCTCAAGATTCAGATTCGGGGCTGCCCGACTCCAAGGGCTGGGCTTTCACTCTCTCACCAGGCTACCTCTTGAGGAAGCAAGATTTGGGAACTCTTGTAATTATGATGGGAACCAAAATGTTAAGTAAAATGGATAGAAAAAGGAGACATGAAAACAGAAGGAAGGTAAGAAGTCAGGCCTCTGGGGGTCTCTGGTGGTGGCCTTTGAGCTGGTTTTAGATTTGCCATGTGGTAGGGGGCTACCTCAGGGTCTTCCAGAAGGGGCCACAGACATGGGTGAAGCTTAAACTCAAAAAAAAAAAAAGAAGTGTCCTCTCCAAACAGGAGCTGCGTGATGCTGGAGATGGTGGAAATTTTTGTAAGGAAACAATGGCAGATTTTGCCCGATGATTGGGTTGGCAAAACATACCAATTCTAGGTTACTGATTTAGGATTACTAGTTCAGGGTTAGTCATTTGACTAGCAGTTCAGGGATTTTGATCTTCAGGAGCCTGTAAGCTTCCTCTGAGCTCGCACTCTGCCATCTATGATAAAGGGCAATGGTGGCTATTTATTGAGTGCTTGCTACAGCAGGGGCTATGCTGAGCCCTTCCCACTCACAGGCTTCCTCTTTGTTCCTGACAACTCTCCTATGAGGTGGGTACTTTTATCCCCACTTGCACATGTGGACGTTGAAACTTAGAGAAGTGAGAAAATTTGCTTCAGTGCACATAGTAAGTGGTTTGGACTCAAATCCGTGTTGGTCTCAAGGATGAGTTCTCAGCACCACTGTGCTCTACTGTCTTTTAAGCATCTGGTTTTTCCAATTGTTTACTTCACTGAGTTTCTTGTTGGACTTTGAGGCGCTTGAGGGCAGAACTGACTCTTATCTTTGGACACTTGGAGCCTGTCAGTGCCTGACGCATGGTAGGTACCAAAGAGGCATCAGAAGGAAGGAATGGATGGATGGAGGTGGGTGGGAGGGCTAACTATTATTATTTCATGTCTACCTTGGTCTTCTCTATATGTAAACATAAATCTTTCTCTCTTTATACTTAATGTAAGAGCATGATAATATACATACTATTTCTTACCTGTAGTGTACAGTGAGCTTGTTTCCATGTCATTAGGCTTCTAAAAATTATTTTGACATTCAAACAAATAATGTTGTTCCCTGTTTCCCTGTTTTCCCACCAGAAAAATAAGCTGCTTATTGGGAAAATATCAAAATGCATTACCTTGAGATGCTCTCATGGACTACACACGCTTCTAGAACTCTATACAAAACTTGGTTTTCACAAAAAATTAGCCATCTGCAAGGTAGGACTAGATACAGTTATGAGAACCAAGTTTGGTAAGGTTATTTCCAAATTTAAATACTTCATCGCAGAGTCACAGCATTTCATGAAATGAAGCAAAAAGCCCCAAGACAGCACAAAATGAAACTCTCAAGCTCTTCATAAATTACATTGGTGCTGCAGATTTTTACACAAAGGCACTGTGTGTTTAGACACGAGCACGTCTGCTTGGTGTCCTCTGCATGTTGATTATTGATTGGATTTGGTAGCTTAATCTCTTTCAACCTTGTTTTCAACAACTCAACATTTTCCCATCAAGGCTTAGTGAGGGACCAGGAATGCAATTCAGGGACTTGGGGCCCTAGACTTTAATCCCTAGCATGTGCTGTGTTTGGAGAATTCAGGTAGAGTCTTGTGGATCTTGCTTAAGTCTGGGCACTTGGTTTCTACGGTTCTGAACCAGCCTGAGGCTTCGCTGCCAATACTGGAGATTTGACTTGTATGGAACCACCTAGGAGAGGGAGGCTCTGCTAACAGAGACAAGGGCTGATTCCTATTTGCCCTATTCAGGTCCTGCCCATCCGCCCCCTTCTAGAAGCAGACCTGAGTCTTCCTATCCTAACCAGCTGAACTCATTCTAGTGCTTTCTTGCAGGAGCAGATGGCAGTTACACCTCCGTGGGAGCTCTGGCACATTCCGGCCCAGTTGCCGGAGTTCTAAGGAGAGGTAAGGGAAGAACAAGTCTCTAGCCGACAGAACAGCAGGTGCAAAAACACATCTCAGCGTGGCTGGACCCTGAGTCCACAAGACTGCTCCAGACTCCCATGTGAACCTCAGGTCCTGGAGTCACAGCGATGCCAGAATCTACTTACATCATCTTGCTAAGCCTTGGATTACTTACTTATCTGTAAAACAAGGATAAAAATACACTTTATAGAGTAGCCATGAGAATTAAATGAGAAAATATGTGTGAAGTGGATAACATAATACCAGTCATATAACTAAGGTCTTATCATTCATTGAATCAACAAATACGTACTGAGTACTGACTTTGGGCCAGTTGCACGGAGGTTCTGGTGGTGAAACAAACAGACGTGATTCCTTTCTGTAAGGAGATTATGTTCTAGTAAACTCAGCAAGTGTTAGTAATTATTTTGTTACTATTATATATTATATAGTGTATTAGTTATCTATTTCTATATAACAAATTATCCCAAAATATAGAGGCTTAAAACAGCAAATCTTTATTTTCTTAGTTTGTATGGGTCAAGATTTGGGGGGCAGGTTAGTTAGGTGGTTCTGGCTCAGGACCACTCAAGATATTGGCTGGGGCTACAGTCATCAGAAAGCTTGACTAGGACTGGGGGGTTCAATTCCAAGATGGCACACTCATATGGTTGTTGGCTGGAAGCCTTCATTCCCCTCCTGTGGGCCTTTTCATAGGGCCCCAAGGGTTCTCAATGTGGCAGCTGGCTTCCTCCAGAGTGAGTGTTCCAAGAAAGAGAGGAAGGAGGAAGCTGTCATATCTTTTATGACCTGTATTTCAGGAGCCACAGACGGCTACCATATCCCATTTGTTAAAAGTGCATCAACAAGTCTAGCCCACACTCAAAATGAGGTCCCATCTTTTGGAAGAAGGAATTTGGAAGAACTTGGGGATGTATTTTAAAATCACGTCATAACGTACAGGAGAGAGATCAGAGAAGAGAGTGGAGACATTGGGAGAGGCCAGCTCAGAAGAGTCAAGGATGGCTGTTTTCAGCTGCAAGCAGCAGGGACTATCTTGCTATTTTTGTAGGAAGTAATACGTGAGTACCAAATCTGTGAACAGAGCATACTGAGATCATGGAATGGCCTTATCTGAGTTCCCTCTGCTGTCCAAAGTCCAAAAAAGATGAAAGACCTGTTTTCTAGACTGTTTCTGGTTTTCCTTCCATTTCTGCTTCTGTTAAGAGCTGGTAGAAGAGTCTTGTTATACTTGAAGTACAGGGAACTGAGCTTGAGACTCTTTTACTTTACAATCTGTAAAGAAACTTCAAGTTTGAAAACTTATTAATATTCATAAAGCCAGAATAGTATGTTCAGTCACCATAAGTAAGCACAACATTTCTGATTTTACTAGAAATGGTCAAAAACCTTAAATGCTCAAGTCTTTTCTCTTATGTCAAAGTTTTGTCTCAGAGCTGATGAGAATATGCTCACTTCAATAAAAGGAATGAAACCAACTTTGACCTGCCTCACTTTATTTCTTTATTTCTTCTAAGAACTCTTGTATATCTCAAAGGGCCTGGGATCCTTTAACAAAGAGTGAAAACTCCCTATACATCATTCAACGCCAGCAATAACTTAAAAGGCAGGAAATCAGTAGTTATCCATTGCTGTTTTTGATTTATAAGCATGTTTAGTTTTACTAACCACCAGCCTGGGTGAGTAGGCACTTTAAAATCTGTTGGTTTATAGATAAAGTAAATAAAACTCATCTGTTTATCATGCAACTGTATTTTGAGAATGAGAACTGGTGCAAGATTTCCACCGGCAAAGCATTTTAGAAGCCAGGTTGGGCCCTCTGGGTTTTAGAAGCCAGGTTGGTTTTCAAGGATTATTTGTTGCCAGATACTATTCACCTTATTGCTAATGATCTGTGGTTAGGCCAATACCCTCAAGAAGAAAAAGCATAAACACTGTCCCCTTCTTTCTTCTGTTTCCTCCCCTCTCTATAAGGTGGGTGTTTACGTGACCTCATTTCCACTGGCTAAATAAGGAAGGGAACTTATACCTAATTTAGCAGCTCAGTGAGGTCCCATTGCTCTTAAGAGAAAGACAAAATTCCTCATTTTTGTCCACAGGGCTCTGCCTGTCCTGGCTCTGTCTCCCTCTGCAGCTGTATTACATACCATTCTTACTCTTGCTCTCTCTGCTTCAGTCACATTAGCTTTCTCATAGTCCCTCATGGTTCCTACCCACCTTCTGCCACAGGACTTTTGCACAAGCTGTTCCCTCTGCCCATAATGATCTTCAAATCTGAGTTCACCAGGCACATCAAGGAAGCACTTCCCAAACTCCCTGATTGGGTCAAACCCCTCTATTAAAGGCTCTGCAAGTGCCATGCAACTTTTCTTTCTAGTCTTGGGTTTGCTGCTATTCTAACACATGTTGATTTGTAAAAGGAATTTCTATTCATCTTCCTTGGTAGATGAAGGTGTGGGGCTGTACCCCGTAGGCCTACAAGGGCTGTGCTTGCCCAGCTTCAAGACTGAGCGAGGAGCCTGGAGTCAGCAATAGAGACATCAATGGTTTAATGGATGGGGGAGCTTACACGTCTGAAGCAATGTCCTGGAGAGACATTCTACCATGTGCGGCAGGCGGTGGGCAAGACCTGGTGGCAGTCTTCACCCCCAGAGAGTGGAGGAGATTACCTTTTACAGGGGAATTGATGTCAGGTGATCTCATTAATTACCAGGGAAACCAGCAGAGGGGCACACCCCTCACTGTCCCTTTGATAAGAACAATCACCACTGGGGCTTGGGGCAAGTACGTAGCAAGGTCAGTCAGGTGAGTAGGTATAGGTAAATGAGGCACTGGTCTGGAAGGGGATGTACAGAGAGCAAGAGAACAGTCATCTTGAGTGGTCTGACCACAAAGAAGGTTAGACTGTATCTGTTTTTAATCACCCCCCGCACCTAGGTATTTAGGGGATTAATCAATATTTACTGAAGACACCAGGGTTTGATCTCTACCAGTGCCATTTCTAACTCTGTGAATCTGGGCACATTATTTAAATTTTCTAGCTATTAGTTTGTCCTCTTCAAATGGAGGCGATAATATATACTGACCTCATGAGGTTGTCTAGGAGATTAAATGAGGTAATTAACATAAAAATACTTAACACTTAATACTGCACACGTGCCAGGCACGTAGCAGAAGATAAATGGTGGAACATTTGTATTAATCTTCAACCATCACGTAAACCCTCAAAAGAAAAAAAAATGGATTTCTTAAAAGTCAATACTGAGCACAGCAAAGGATAGCCTGTCTGTCTCCATCCCTGGAGAGTGTTCCAGCAGGCTCCTTGATGTGCATGTTGAATTAGATGCCTGCCCCTCAGGCCGACACTTTAATATCAGCAAATGAGGCTTTTTCACTTTAAACCTGAAGGTTTTACACACATCTAGCACCCTGATATTTGTGGCTGCACCCAAGGGACAACTCTTGATCACCTGGCTCTGGAGGTCAGGGGAGTTTGTGTTCCTGGTCCTGTGGGACTGTAATACTTCGTGTCGCCCAGAAAGAAGCTCACACCCCTGTCTGGTATCCCAGATTTTGTGACTGCTGTCAGGGACACCTCTATGTCACCTTGCCCTTGTGGCCAGTGGGGCTTATGCTAATGGGTCCCACAGAACATTAAGCAATGGAGAAAGAGTTCTTAAATAGCTACCACCCGCAGGGCACAGCAAGAAGCAACAGACCCAAGGGCTTGGTCTTTCTGTGAAGGAAGCTTACAAACTAATCATTATGACTGTGGCTTGAGGGGCAGGCTTCTAATTAAACACACATCTAGGGGCTGACTGTAACCCTTTCCAGAGACCTTGGAGGAAGGGGACTACATTCTCGCTCACCCTCTGCCACTCTCCAGAGTGTCAGTGTCTCCTGGAGAGGAGCTTTACGTGTGTCTGCTGCTGTGGTTTTCATGTCTGGTGGCCCAGCTTTTGTGGCTGCTGCCCTGGGGATACCCCTTGATCACCTGCCTCTGGTGGCCAGGGGTGCTTGCATTCCTGGGTTCCCTGAGACTGTGGCAATTGGAAAGATGGTTCATGGCAGGCTACCACCCCCAGAGCACTGCACAGCCAGTGCATGGAGGCACAACCACCACCTCTCCTAGGCTTTCTGTGAAGAAGCCCTCTTTGCTTGTCCTGGAGCTTTGGCCTGAGGGGCAGGCTTCAGGTTTGGCACTCATCTAGTGGACTATGGAGCTGCTCTCAAGGAACATGGGCTGTGGACGCCATCTTGGTGTCTCCCTCTGTCTTGATCCAACTCACCAGTATATTCCAGAAAAAAGCTTATACACTAGTCTGGAGCCCTGATTTTTGTGACTGCTGCCCAAAGGACAGTTCCAGATTGCCTGGTTCTGGTGACCTGTGGGGCTTATCCTTATGGTCTCACAGATCTGATATAATTGCATACTTTTAAAAACTGTAAAAGTGTCTGGATTCTAGTTAACCTGAATCTAGATGCTATGATCCACCCCTTTGGGACACTGACAGGTTTTGGCACATTTTCAACTACTAGGAACTACTAAAAGTGTAACAGGCTACTTGAACAAGCACAAAGGTTTGAGAAACAACCAAGATCTGGGGGCAGGGTTGAACGACAAGTTTCATCTCCTACATAACATCAGTCCTTCAAGACTAGGAGAGGTGGTTGTTTCATATACTGTATAGAAACCAACACAGAGAGTCAAGAAACAGAAATATGTTCCAAATGAAAGGATAAGAAAAGGAGATAACTAATTTACCTGACAAAGAATTTAAGTAATGGTCATTCTTCTCTGAACTGCAGAGAAGAATGAATGAACACAGTGAGAGCTCCAACAGAGAGACGGTAAATATAAGGAAGAGCCAAGCAGAAATCACAGAGCTGAGCAATACAATAACTGAACTGAAAAATACACTAAAGAGTTTCAACAAGAGGCCAGATGAAGCAGCAGAAAGGATTACTTGTCATTGGAAGATAAGGCAGTGGAACTCACCAAATCAGAGCAGCAAAAAGAAGGAAGAAGTAAACAAGTGAAGGGAGATTAAGGAACTTATGAGACAACACCAAATGAACTAATATTCACGTTAAATAGCTCCAAGAAGGAGAAAAGAGAGAGAAAGAGGCAGAAATCTTATTTGAAGAAATAATGGCTGAAAACTTCCCTAACCTGAGAAAGGAAACAAACATGGAGCTCAGAGAGTTCCAAAAAATAGGAATTCAAAGAGACCCACAGGAAGACACTTCGTCAAATGTCAAAAGTTAAAGACAAGGGGAAAATTTTAAAAGCAACAAGAGAAAAACAACTTGTTCTGTACAAGGGAACCCCCATAAGACAATCAACAGATTTTTTAGCAGGAGCTTTTTCTGGCTTTTCAGGCCAGAAAAATATGTTCAAAGTGCTGAAAGAAAAAAACCTTCCAACCAAGGGTATTCCACTTTGCAAAGTTTCATTCAGAAATGGAGAGAGTTTTTCAGATGCACAAAAACTAAAGTTCATCATCACTAAACCAGCCTTGCAAGAATGTTAAAGGAATTTCTTTAAGTTGAAAAGAAAGGGCACTAATTAATAACAAGAATACACCTGAAAATATAAATCTCACTGTAAAGGTGAATATTAGTAAAGGTAATGGATTAATTATAAAACTAGTATGAAGCTTAAAAGACAAAAAGTAGTAAAAATAACTGATTACACCAATTAGTTAAGGGATACACAAGATAAAAAGATGTCAAATGAGACATCAAAAACATAAAACATGGTGTTACAGGGGGAGTAAACATGTTGAGCTTTAATATTGGATCAAACTTAAGTTGTTATCAACTTAAAATAGACTGTCGTAGATATAGATTGTTATATGGAAGGCCCATGGTAACCACAAAACAAAAATGTATAGTGAATACACAAAAGATAAAGAGAAAGGAATATAAATATACCACTAAATAAAGTCATCATTTCTCTAATGATTAGTGATATTGAGCATCTTTTCATGTGTTTGTTGTTCATCTGTATGTCTTCTTTGAAGAAATGTCTGTTTAGGTCTTCTGCCCATTTTTGGATGGGGTTATTTGTTTTTTTGCATGAGCTGCTTGTATATTTTGGAGATTAATTCTTTTTCAGTTGCTTCGTTTGCAAATATTTTCTCCCGCTCTGAGGGTTATCTTTTCGTCTTGTTTATGGTTTCCTTTGCTGTGCAAAAGCTTTTAAGTTTCATTAAGTCCCATTTGTTTATTTTTGTTTTTATTTCCATTACTCTAGGAGGTGGGTCAAAAAGGATCTTGCTGTCATTTATGTCATAGAATGATCTGATTATGTTTTCCTCTAAGAGTTTTATAGTGTCCGGCCTTACACTTAGGTCTTTAATCCATTTTGAGTTTATTTTTGTGTATGGTATAAGGGGGTGTTCTAATTTCATTCTTTACATGTAGGTGTCCAGTTTCCCCAGCACCACTTATTGAAGAGGCTGTCTTTTTTTCCACTGTATATTCTTGCCTCCTTTGTCAAAGATAAGGTGACCATATGTATGTGGATTTATCTCTGGGCTTTCTATCCTGTTTCATTGATGTATATTTCTGTTTTTGTGCCAGTACTCACACCAGTCAGAATGGCAACCATCAAAAAATCTAGGAACAAGGGACTTCCCTGGTTGCACAGTGGTTAGGAATCCACCTGCCAATTCAGGGGATATGGGTTCAATCCCTGGCCCAGCAAGATCCCACATGCCAAGGAACAACTAAGCCCATGCACCACAACTACTTAGCCTGTGCTCTAGAGCCCACAAGCCACAACTATTAAGCCCACGTGCCACAACTACTGAAGCCCATGTGCCTAGAGTCCATGCTCCACAACAAGAGAAGCCACCACAGTGAGAAGCCCCTGCACCACAATGAAGACTAGCCCCTGCTCTCCACAACTAGAGAAAGCCTGTGTGCAGCAACAAAGACCCAACACAGCCAATAAATAAATAAATTAAATAAAGTTTTAAAAATGTAGGAAAAATAAATGCTGGTGAGGATGTGGAGAAAAGAGAATGTTCCTGCACTATTGGTGGGAATGTAACATGATACGGCCATTATGGAAAACAGTATGGAGAGTCCTTAAAAAACTAAAAATAGAACTACCATATGACCCAGCAATCCCACTACTGGGCATATACACTGAGAAAACCATAATTCAAAAAGACACATGTACCATGATGCTCATTGCAGCACTATTTACAATAGCCAGGACATGGAAGCAACCTAAATGCCCATCAACAGATGAATGGATAAAGAAGATGTGGCACATATACACAATGGAATATTACTCAACCATAAAAAGGAATGAAATTGAGTTATTTATAGTGAGGTGGATGGACCTAGAGTCTGTCATACAGAGTGAAGTAAATCAGAAAGAGAAAAACAAATATCATGTGCTAACACATATATATGGAATCTAAAAATATGGTACTGATGAACCTAGTGGCAGGGCAGGAGTAAAAACACAGACATAGAGAATGGACTTGAGGACACGGTAGAGGGGAGAGAAGAAGCTGGGACGAAGCAAGAGAGTAGCAATGACACATATACAGTACCCAATGTAAAAAAAATGACTAGTGGGAAGCTGCTGTATAATACAGGGAGATCAACTTGATGATTGGTGATGACCTATAGGGGTGGCATAGGGAGGGTGGGAGGGAGGCTCAAGAGGGAGGGGATGTGGGGATACATGTATAAATACAGCTGATTCACTTTCTTATACAGCAGAAACTGGCACAACAGTGTAAAGCAAATATAATCCAATAAAGATCTGAAAAAATAAAAAGAAAGAAGGTCATCAAACCACAAAGGAAGAGAGCAAGAGAAGAAAGGAACAGAGAGGAATTAGAAAAACAGCCAGAAAACAGTTAAAAAGATAGAAATAAGCATATACCTATCAATATTTACTTTAAATGTAAATGGGCTAAAATCTTCAATCAAAAGACATAGAGTAGCTGAATAATTTTTTTTAAAAAAAGACTCATCGCTCTGGCTGTGCGAACATTTCAAGAGGAGGGATGGCGGTGGCCATGGCTCGTTTGGCCGTGTGCCCCGCCCCTCAGAGGCTGGCCCTCCAGTGCGCCCCCAGGGTCTGCAGCGCTCGCGGGTACTGAACGCTCAAGCTGCCGGCCCCGACCATCGCCCAGCAGCCCCCCGGGCCCGCACCCATACTGGAGGGAAGAGCCGCCTCGGGGAGGAGGGAAAGGGACTTGGGGGCAGCCACAGCAGGGTTAACCTCCATTTCAGCTAATCATGGGAGAGATTAAAGTCTCTCCTGATTATAACTGGTTTAGAAGTACAGTCCCCCTTAAAAATATTATTGTGGATGATGACGACAGCAAGGTCTGGTCACTCTATGATGCAGGCCCCAGAAACATCAGGTGTCCTCTCACATTCCTCCCTCCTGTCAGCAGAACTGCAGATGTATTTTTCCGGCAGATTTTGGCTTTGACTGGATGGGGTTACCAAGTTATAGCTTTGCAGTATCCAGTTTATTGGGATCATCTTGAATTCTGTGATGGATTCAGAAAACTTTTAGACCATTTACAGTTGGATAAAGTTCGTCTCTTTAGGGCTTCTTCGGGATGCTTTTTGGCCCAGAAGTTTGCTGAATACACTCACAAATCTCCCAGAGTCCATTCCCTCATCCTCTGCAATTCCTTCAGTGACACTTCTATCTTTAACCAAACAAGGACCACAAACAGCTTTTGGCTGATGCCATCATTTATGCTCAAAAAAATAGTTTTAGGAAACTTTTCATCTGGCCCAGTGGACGCTATGATGGCTGATGCCATTGATTTCATGGTGGACAGGCTGGAAAGTTTGGGTCAGAGTGAACTGGCTTCAAGACTTACCCTGAATTGTCAAAATTCCTATGTGGAACCTCATAAAATTCGGGACATCCCTCTAACCATTATGGATGTGTTTCACCAGAGTGCACTTTCAACTGAAGCTAAAGAAGAAATGTACAAACTGTATCCTAATGCCCGAAGGGATCACCTTAAAACAGGAGGCAATTTCCCATACCTGTGCAGAAGTGCAGAGGTGAATCTCCATGTACAGATTCATTTGCTGCAATTTCATGGAACCAAATATGCAGCTATTGACCCATCGATGGTCAGTGCCAAGGAACTCGAGGTGCAGAAAGGCAACATTGGCATCAGTCAGGAGGAGCAGTAGCTGTTAGTGATGAGTGCTCCCAGCGTGTTCACACAATCAGTGACATCAGTGCCCACCAGTTGGCCTATCTCTTCAGTTCGTCAGGTTCACCGGTTATCACTGTGTTTGGAACTAGGACTGACTGTCATCTTTGTGACAGGCGGCAGCTCTTCTAAGCCAGTGTAACTATTCCCGCTTCAGTTTTTTTTAGCTTTTGAACTTAAAGAAGTACTTTTGAAGTCTCCCATTTTAAGAATTGTGAAAATTTTGCTACCAAAATTCTTCACCATTATGTTCTTAAGTGAATGTTAATTTCTGAGTCTTGGGATTTTGTGGATTTTTTTCCTTTCCTTTCTTCCTTTCTTTCTGTTATTTGCTGTAAATGCTGCACATCTACATTGTGTATCAGAAGGACACTGGTTATTTTTATGCTTTCTTGGTTATAACTTATCAGAGTGCCAAGGCTGTCACCTACTGTTTGCTCTCCTGCAAAGCAACTGCTTCTAATTTCCAGTTAAGCAAACTGTTTTCAGTTTTGGCCTGCTGTCTTTCTACCCATTAGTCTTTGGAATAAAAATTCAATTTCAAAAAAAAAAAAAAGACTCATCTATATGCTGTCTATAGTAGACTCACTTTGGATTTAAGGACACACACAGACTGAAAGTGAAGAAATGGAAAAAATATTCCATGCAAATGGAAATCAAAAGAAAGCTGGAGTAGCTACACTTATATCAGACAAAATAGACTTTAAAATAAAGACTGTAATAAGAGACAAAGAAGGGTATTATATAATGATAAAGGGGTCAATTCAATAGGAGGATATACCATTTGTAAACATTTATGCACCCAACCTAGGAGCACCTAAATATATAAAGCAAAAACTAAATGACCTAAAAGGAGAAATAGACAGCAATACAATGATAGTAGGGGACATTCATACCCCATTTACATCACCATATAGATCATCCAGACAGAAAATCAATAAGGAAACATAGGCTTTAAACAACACATTAGATCAGATGCATTTAACAGATATTTGCAGAACATTCCTTCCAAAAGCAACAGAATATACATTCTTCTCAAGTACACATTTTCCAAGAAAGATCATTTTCTAGGCCACAAAACAAGTGTTAATAAGTCTGAGAAGACTGAAATCATACCATGCATCTTTTCCAATCATAAAAATATAAAAGTAGAAATTAAGTATATGAAGAAAACTGGAAAATTCACAAATATGTAGAGATTAAACAACATGCTACTGAACAACCAATGAGTCAAAAAAGAAGTCAAAAGAAATTTTAAAAATATCTTGAGACAAATGCAAATGAATTTATGTAATACAGTAAAAATTTTCTGAGAGGGAAGTTCATAGTGATAAATGCCAACCTCAAAAAGCAAAAAAATTCTCAAATAAACAACCTAGCTTTACACTTCAAGGAACTAGAAGAATAAGAACAAATGAAGCCCAAAGTTAGTAGATAGAAGGAAACAGCAAAAAGTAGAGTAAAATTAAATGAAACAGAGACAAACAAACAAACAACAACAACAACAAAAACCCAGAAAGATCAATGAAACTAAAAGCTGGTTCTTTGAAACAATAAACAGAATTGATGAACCTTTAGACACACCAAGAAAAAAAAGAGAATTAAAACAAAATTAAAGAAAAGATATTACAGTTGATACCACAGAAATACAAAAGATCATAAAAGTGAACAATTATATGTCATACAGTGTCATACAGTGAACAATTACATGTCAACAAATTGGACAACTTAGAAGAAATAGCTAAATTTCTAGATACATACAATCTACCATGACTGAATAATGATGAAATAGAAAATCTGAACAAACCAACTACTAGTAAGGAGATTGAATCAATAATCAGGAACCTCCCAGATTGCTTCACTGGTGAGTTCTACTGAACATTGAAAGAAGAATTAATACCAATTCTCTTCAAACTAGAAACTATCCAAAACTCAAACTCTTCAAAGAGAAAAGGTAGGAAATATTCTAAACTCATTTAATGAGGCCAGCATTACCCTCACAACAAAACCAGACAAGGATGCCACAAGAAAAGAAAATTAAGGCCAATATCCCTAAACACTGATGCAAAAATCCTCAACAAAATATTAGCAAACCAAATCTAACAATACATTAAAAGGCTTATACACCATGATTAAATTGGATTTATTCCAGGGATGCAAGGATGGTTCAATATCTGTAAATCAGTCAATGTGATACACCACATTAAGAAAATAAAACATAAATGTTATATGATCACCTCAATATATGCAGAAAAAGCATTTGACAAAATTTAATATCTATCTATGATCAAAACTCTCAACAAAGAAAGTTAGAGGGAATGAACCTCAACGCGATAAAGTCTATATATGACAAGCCCACATCCAACAACACACTCAATGGTGAAAAGCTGAAAGCTTTTCCTATAAGATCAGGAACAAGACAAGGATGCCCCCTCCCACCACTTTTATTTAAAACAGTTTTGGAAGTTCTAGCCAGACAGTTAGGCAAGGGAAAAAAAAGGGACATCCAAATGGGAAAGGAAGAAGGAAAACTGTCACTATTTGCAAAAACATTATATTATGTATAGAAAGTCCTAAAGAATTCATCAGAAAACTGCTAAGACTAATAAACACAAATGCTAAAATTGCAGAATGCAAAATCAATATATAAAAATCTGTTTCTCTATACTAATAACAAACTATCAAAAAGAAAAATTAAGAAAACAATCTGATTTACAATTGCATCAAAAAAAAAATAAAGCAGATTAGATGGAATGAACCTCAACATGATAAAGTCCATGACAAGCCCACAGCCAACAATACACTCAGTGGTGAAATGCTAGGAATAAATTTAACCGAGAAAGTGAAAGACATGCATATTAAAAACTATAAGACATTAATGAAATAAATTGAAGAAAATACAAATAAAGGGAAAGATAGTCTGTGTTCATAGACTGGAAGAATTAACACTGTTAAAATGTCCATGCTTTCCAAAGCAATACACATATCCAATGCAATACCTATCAAAATCCAATGGCATTTTTCATGGGAATAGAACAAACAATCCTCAAATTAGTATGGAACCACAAAAGACCACAAATAGCCAAAGCAATCTCAAGAAAGAACAACAAAGTTGAAGGCATCACGCTCCCTGATTTCAAACTACATTACAAAGCTATGGACTGGTATAAAAACAGACACATAGATCAATGGAACAAAGTAGACACAGCCCAGAAATAAACCTATGCATATATGGACAACTAATTTATTTTATTTTTATTTTTTATTTTTTAAGAAGGCCAACTAATTTATGATGAAGAAAGCAAAAATATACAATGAGGGAAGGACAGTCTCTTCAATGAACAGTGTTGAGAAAATTGGATAGCCATGTGCAAAAAAATAAACACACTATCTTACAAAATAAGCAAAAATTAACTCAAAATGGATTAAATACCTGAATGTAAGTCCTGAAACAGTAAAACTCCTAGAAGGAAACTCAGCTGTAAGTTCCCTGACAAAGACCTTGGCGATAATTTTTTAATCCAACACCAAAAACAAAAGCAACAAAAGCAAAAATAAACAAGTGGTACTACATCAAACTAAAATCCTCTGCACAGCAAACGAAACCATAATCAAAATGGAAAGGCAACCTACTGGTTGGGAGAAAATATTTCTAATCATATATCTGATAAGGGGCTAATATCCAAAACATATAAAGAACTCATAAAACTCAATAGCAAAAACAAACAAACAAACAAACCAAACAATCTAGTTAAAAAATGGGCAGAAGATCTGAATGGATATTTTTCCAAGGAAGATATATAGGTAGCCAACAGGTACAAGGAAAGATGCTCAGCATCATTAATCATCAAGGAAATGCAATCAAAACTACAAAGAGATATCACCTCACACATGTTAAAATGGCTATTATCAAAAGGACAAGAAACAACAAGTGTTGACAAAGACGTGGAAGAAAGGGAACCCTTGTGCTCTGTCCATGGGAATATAAGTTGGTGCAGCCACTATGGAAAAAGTACGGATTCTGAAAAAATCAAAAAGTAGGACTACCATATGATACAGCAATTCCACTTCTGAGTATTTATCCCAAAAAATCCCCAAAACATTAATTTGAAAAGATATGTGCACTCCCATATTCATTGCCACATTATTTAGGACAAGATGTGGAAACAACCTAGATGTCCATTGATGGATGAATGGATAAAGAAGAAGTGATATATATGTACAATGGAATGTTAATCCAGTCATAAAAACAAATGAAATCTTGCCATTTGCAACAAAACAGATAGACCTCGAGGGTATTATGCTAAGTGAAATAAATCAGAGAACACTGTATAATCTTTCACAGGCAAAATCTAAACAAAAACAAAAACAAAACAAAAACAACCAAGACCATAGATACAGAAGACTAGTTGTTGGTTGCCAGAGGCAGAATATCAGGGGTGGGAGGTGGTGGGAGAAGAGGGTGAATTGGTGTGTGTGTGTGCACGTGTGTGTGTGTGTGTGTGTGTGTATGTGCGTTTTGTTTAAATAAATTGAAAAAAAGAAAAAGATCAAGACGGCTGCCATCAGTTCTATCAGATTCCCTAAAAGCATTGTGTCAGGCAGGCCAAATCTTCCTATGGGCTTTGTTCCCACTGTTGTTTAGAAGCCAAGAATTACGTTTAACTAAAGAAGACTAGCTTGTTTTTGGTCATCATATTGTGTTATCAATGTTATGAAATAACATGAAATGTTAAGGAAAACAAGCACAGCAAAAGGGTGTTTTCCATAACTTCTTTTTATTTCTTCTTTTCTTAAGTTAGCCCTGAGGGGAAAGTAAACAAAAGAGGCAAAGTGTTTTTTCTATTTTATAAATACATGTAATACCAAATCTCCTTAATTTGGAATTAGTTTGGCTGAGCACCTCTGGGTGGGGACCTCTGCCTCTGCGAGATGGTTTGGAACATGCCTTGATCTGTTTCTTATACAACCAGATGCAGCTATTAATGATTCCATGACACCAAGGTATAAGACAAAAGAAAAGTTAACGTGATTTTTAATACAGTCTATACTCGTGCTTTTCCATTTTACAGATGAGGAAATGGAGAAAGAGAAAGGTTTAATTTCTTGCCCAAGGTCAGTGATTACCAAAAGTCCATTCTTAACTTTGGCAATGAGGATAGTACTTTCTTAAGCCCAAAATTCACTAAGTACTAAATGTAAGAAGCCAGTAACCTCTTTTTTGTTTGTTTCTTCAGTCTTTGATGCCTTCTCCTTCCTATCAGAGCCTCCTCCCTCATTTTTCTCTGAGGTCCTCTCTTCTCCCATATTTGTGCCTGAACAAACGAAGTAATATGAACACTCCTTCCAAAGAACTGAATTAGAATCTGTGACTTGAGAGGACGGGATTCCATTGTTTGTTTTTCATCTCATGTTCACACAAGTGCAGCCCTAGCAGAGGGGAGAGAAAGACAGTGTCTCATGCATGGACGGTGTCCAGAAGCTCTCATCAGACAAGCTACATCCTGGGTCTGGGAATATGAGAGGAGCTCCAAAGCCCACCCACCAGTAGAGAACGTTGACCTTGCCTTATGCATTTAAACAAGTCTCACCCATTCACACACCACATAACTTGAGGCCAGTGTAGACAGGCTACAGGCATTCTAGCTTTGATGGCCCACTGCCTAGAGATCTTGTCACTTCCATTCAGGTTTTTGGTTTTCTCCGTTCCTACCCTTTGGACTTGCTAACTGAGTTTGGTACCCTCAGCTTGGTTCTCAGCTCTGAAGATGGTCATGATGACAAGTAATTCATGTTTACCACACACCTACCATGTGCCAGACACAACTATATTATTTGCAATCTTTATAATAATCCTTTACGATATTCAGTTTACAGACAAGGAAACTGAAGGTCATAGTTATGAAATGACTCTCTCAAGGCCACACAATTTATAAAGTGCTGAGTTTAAATTTATACTCAGGCCTTCCTGACACCAGAGCTTCGGCCTTTCTACCAGATCATACTGTCTCCGTAAGGGCTTTGTTTTAGGCACATCCTTGCTCTTTTCCTCTTCTCGGTTTCCTTGAGAAAGTATTTCCTTTTAGCTCCTACTCTCAGAAGCCAAACCTTAGATAATGCCCTTATTTGGACCATCCCGGTCCCTAGTAAAACACAATTATAGAAATTTCTTCAATTCTGCAAGACATTGATAATATTGTCTCATTATTGAGTCTAAGTTCTTCCGGACCTGCTGATTATAGGCAAATTAGAGAATATACTGAGATGTAGGAGGAAGGAGCTGATTAGGAAAGTAATATAGCAGGCCTGTGGGGCATGAGAAAGATAGAGAGACAAAATAGTATTCAGTAGCCAGTCAGAGATTTTGTGTGCATGTGTGCAGTACAATAACCCATTAAACTGTGGGACCTACTTATAATGGGACCTCATTCAAGGGTGCATTTATTTAATCATTGTCCTTCTTCTACCCCACCCCCACAAGGCCCTTGGGCATGGGCACTCCTAGCACTGAGAATGTACAGTCTTATTTCATAACTGACTGGTCCCAGAAGGCCTGAATGCTAGCAAAGGAGCCAGACCACTGAAAGAGGGACAAAGACTAAAAAGTTTGTGGTTATTTTAATGCCTCTACTGAATGGACTGACCAAGGCATTGGAGACCTCTGGTGATGGCACTTAAAGCAATAAATTATGTTCAAATTTCAAAGGTAATGTTAGATTTCAGGATTATTAGCTTAGGGCCATTTTCACCAAGCACAGTCCAACAGTGGTCTCAAAATAGCTGTTGTCTTTTAACTCCTCCATGTGGACAACAGCCACATGTTTTCCAAGCTATGAGACACTCGCAATCTCACACACACACACACACACACACACACAATATATTGGCTGCTTTCATCTTAGACAATGTCTTCCTTGGACACAAAAATGGGACCAAGATGATCTTTTTGTCTTGGCCTGGTTACATCGATAGATCATGTAGTAAGGACTCCTCAAAGTGGGCCCAGAGCTCCCCAGAGCATCCTGACAAGCCAAGGCAGACAACGGCCATGGAACCTTTTGATCCACTCAACATGGATCCTATTCTGATTATCTAATATCCCAAATGCCTTTGGCTACTTTGAAGTTAATTTAGACCACTGCGGTACATTTATAGAAAATGTGTTAGGAAATGGAAAGCTCTCTTGACCCGGACAAAGCCTGAGATAACCTAAGTTCCTCTCTGGCCATAAAGAAGCCCAAGTTGTGTCTGTTCTGAATTAGTAGCAGGTGGAGGAAGTGATTCTGAGAGCGATGGAGCGTTAGATGGCGAGTATAATTGCTGCTTTCCGGTAGGCTTTTAGTGACATGAGGCTTGTACCAACAGCAAAAGCCAGAGTCATTGCTCTGATGTGATCTTTCCGTTGCTTGTTAACTTTATTTCTTTTCCATAATAAGAACAAAATCATGCAAGTAATCCATGTTTGGATGGATTTCATCACGTAGTCCTTGACTTTGATGATGGCTGAAAAACATTCTAGAAACCTACTTTCTCTGAAATTAATATCTTGTCTTTTTTATTACTTATCTGAGCTATATATTATTTTTTTAAACTTCAAAACATACATATTCTTTTTTAAAAAAAACTTTTATTGAGATACAGTTAACATACAATAAACTGCATATATTTAGAGCGTACAATTTGGTATCCCAATCTCCCAATTCATTCCCCCCCACCCCTCCCCACTTACCCCACTTGAAAACATACATATTCGTGATTCACAGTTCTCCAGCCTCATTTCCTGCTTACCCTCACCTTCCACTCACTGGCAACCCTGGATTGTTTTATTATGTCTCTTCTGTTTTATACCCTTTCCCCATTTTATGAATCTGGACACATTTTCTCAACTCTCTCCAGGCTTTCCTCATGAACTGTTTCACAGGATAGGCACCTAGTGGTCCTTCAAAGCCCAATTAAGCACAAAGAGGGCCGTGGTGGGGACAAAGGTAACTCTCAGTTTCAACACCACAGGAGGAAAAATCCTCCGCTAACTCTCAGCTGTCTCGTCGTTTATGCCTGCTACATAAGTAAGAGTTCAATGAATATTTGACTTTTAAAAATTAAAAAAATTCAGACACCACCTTCTTCGAGAAGCTCTGGGTCTCTTTAAAATGCCTAGCATCCACAAATATGGACCCAAGAAAGCTTAACATTGAAACAGTGTGGGCTACCATACAGAGAGTGTTATGGCCACCATGGCATGTTGGGTTTTCACAAACAAGAAAAGAACCTTGGTTCTCAGTCTGGAGAGATTTGGGGCAAATGCGTTGAGAAAACCTAACAGGGATGGGGGTAATGTTTTTTAAACCACTGTATTCTAAACTCCTTAGTTCCATGCCCACTTGGTTTCTAACAGATGCTAATGTATATAGCATATAGTCCGTAGCTGCTTCTACTGCCCTGACTTTGGCTTCTAGCAATTGGAGGAGCAACTGTGTCCCACACATGAACTGAGTGATGAACACATTGCCAGAGGCCATTCTGGGAACACTCTTCCCTGTCTGCAGAAAGTATAAAACTAAAGCAAACAAATATCAACAGAATCATCCTGGGCAGCCTTGAGGCTGATCTCTGCACAGCGTAACATCCAAAAGACATAACTCAGACTCAAAAGAGCCTTGAAAAGTAATGTAAGTATTTGGGGTTCTTCTGAGGAGGCAGAGACGAGGAAAAAGTTTACAAAATACACTGAATCATAATATTCTTAAACCTCAAAAGCTTGATCCACTGAATTCAAACCAATAGTAAAATGAATTCCTCCAAATGCATACATTTGTTACCAATTCCTTAAACGCAAAGCTGCACGTCCAGATTGGAAGCAAATATATAACTAACAAGAGGGAAACAAATTTAAAGAGTGATGCTGGCCTCAGGGTGTGGCTGCATACCACACAAGCTTGGCATTTCCAGAGCAGTCCGTTTTCTCCCCTGTACGATGCAGGACGTCCAACAAGCACATTTCATATTTATGTCATTGTGACTTTATAATAGGGGACTTTAGCCTGGGAAAGGATAGCTTTCAGGAAAAAAAGGCCTTTCCATGTTATTGTCCCCCTCTTCTCACTAAAGAAATGACTCTATAATAGATTTTTAAAAATATCTCTTCCAATGCCGTTAAATTATACTTCTAAATAGGAGAAGGAAAAAAAAAAGGAACGAAAAGCCATGTCTCATCTTGCTCTCTTCATTACTGAAACACTGCTTACCTTATCAGTGGCTGTGCAATTGAATGTCATTCAGCTAATATATATATATTTTTTAATTTTTTTTATTTTTTTGGGGGTACACCAGGTTCAATCATCTGTTTTTTTTTTTTTTTTTTTTTTTTTTTTCTTTTCTTTTCCAAGCAACTTTTTTTTTTTTTTTTTTATTTTATTTTTTTTTGGGGGTACACCAGGTTCAATCAACTGTTTTTATACACATATCCCCATATTCCCTCCCTTCCTTGACGCCCCCCCACCTCGAGTCCCCCCCACCCTCCCTGCCCCAGTCCTCTAAGGCATCTTCCATCCTCGAGTTGGACTCCCTTTGTTATACAACAACTTCCCACTGACTATTTTACAGTTGGTAGTATATATATGTCTGTACTACTCTCCCGCTTCTTCTCAGTTTCCCCTTCACCCCCCGCCCCCTCCCATACCTCGAGTTCTCCAGTCCATTCCCTGTATCTGCTTCCCTGTTCTTGTCACTGAGTTCATCAGTACCATTTTTAGATTCCGTATATGTGAGTTAGCATACAATATTTGTCTTTCTCTTTCTGACTTACTTCACTCTGTATGACAGATTGTAGTTCTATCCACCTCATTACATATAGCTCCATCTCATCCCTTTTTATAGCTGAGTAATATTCCATTGTATATATATGCCACATCTTCTGTAGCCATTCATTTGTTGTTGGGCATTTAGGTTGCTTCCATGTCCTGGCTATTGTAAAGAGTGCTGCAATAAACATTATGGTACAAGTTTCTTTTGGGATTATGGTTTTCTTTGGGTATATGCCCAGGAGTGGGATTACTGGATCATATGGTAGTTCTATTTGTAGTTTTTTAAGGAACCTCCAAATTGTTTTCCATAGTGGCTGTACCAACTTACAGTCCCACCAACAGTGCAGGAGAGTTCCCTTTTCTCCACACCCTCTCCAACATTTGTGGTTTCCAGACTTTGTGATGATGGCCATTCTGATTGGTGTGAGGTGATACCTCATTGTGGCTTTGACTTGCATTTCTCTGATGATTAGTGATGTTGAGCATCTTTTCATGTGTTTGTTGGCCATCTGTATGTCTTCTTTGGAGAAATGTCTATTTAGGTCTTCTGCCCATTTGTGGATTGGGTTATTTGCTTTTTTGGTATTAAGCTGCATGAGCTGCTTGTATATTTTGGAGGTTAATCCTTAGTCCGTTGTTTCATAGGCAACTATTTTTTCCCATTCTGAGGGTTGCCTTTTAGTCTTGTTTATGGTTTCCTTTGCTGTGCAAAAGCTTTTAAGTTTCATGAGGTCCCATTCGTTTATTCTTGATTTTATTTCCCTGATTCTAGGAGGTGGGTCAAAAAGGATGTTGCTTTGATGTATGTCATAGAGTGTTCTGCCTATGTTTTCCTCTAGGAGTTTGATAGTGTCTGGCCTTACATGTAGGTCTTTAATCCATTTGGAGTTTATTTTTGTGTATGGTGTTAGGAAGTGTTCTAATTTCATTCTTTTACATGTTGCTGTCCAATTTTCCCAGCACCACTTATTGAAGAGGCTGTCTTTTTTCCATTGTATACTCGTGCCTCCTTTGTCAAAGATAAGGTGCCCGTATGTATTTGGGCTTACTTCTGAGTTCTCTATTCTTTTCCATTGATCGTCCTTTCTATTTTTGTGCCAGTACCATACTGTCTTGATCACTATGGCCTTGTAGTATAGTTTGAAGTCAGGAAGCCTGATTCCACCAACTCCATTTTTCCTTCTCAAGATTGCTTTGGCTATTCGGGGTCTTTTGCGTTTCCATACAACTCGTAAGATTTCTTGTTCTAGTTCTGTGAAAAATGCCATTGGTAATTTGATCGGGATTGCATTGAATCTGTAAATTGCTTTGGGTAGTACAGACATTTTCACGATGTTGATTCTTCCAATCCAGGAACATTGCATGTCCCTCCATCTGTTTGTGTCGTCTTTGATTTCTTTCAGCAATGTCTTAAAGTTTTCTGCATACAGATCTTTTGCCTCCTTAGGCAGGTTTATTCCCAGGTATTTTATTCTTTTTGTTGCAATGGTGAATGGGAGAGTTTCCTTAATTTCTCTTTCTGCTCTTCCGTTGTTAGTGTATAGGAATGCAAGAGATTTCTGTGCATTAATTTTGTATCCTGCTACTTTACTAAACTCATCAATTAGTGCTAGCAGTTTTCTGGTAGAGTCTTCAGGGTTTTCTATGTATAATATCATGTCATCTGCAAAGAGTGACAATTTTACTTCTTCTTTTCCAATTTGGATTCCTTTGATTTCTTTTTCTTCTCTGATTGCTGTGGCTAAAACTTCCAACACTATGTTGAATAATAGTGGTGAGAGTGGACACCCTTGTCTTGTTCCTGTTCTTAGAGGGAATTCTTCCAGTTTTTCCCCATTGAGAATGATGTTGGCTTTTGGTTTTTCATATATGGCTTTTATTATGTTGAGGTAATTTCCTTCTATGCCCATTTTCTGGAGAGCTTTGATCATAAATGGATGTTGAACTTTGTCAAAAGCTTTTTCTGCATCTATTGAAATGATCATATGGTTATTATCCTTCAATTTGTTGATATGATGTATCACGTTGATTGATTTGTGTATATTGAAGAATCCTTGCATCCCAAGGATAAACCCCACTTGATCATGGTGTATGATTTTTTTAATGTGCTGTTGCAGTCTGTTAGCTAGTATTTTGTTGAGGATTTTTGCATCTATATTCATCAGTGATATGGGTCTGTAGTTTTCTTTTTTTGTGACATCTTTGCCTGGTTTTGGTATCAGGGTGATGGTAGCCTCGTAGAATGAGTTTGGGAGTGCTCTGCCTTCTGCAATATTTTGGAAGACTTTGAGAAGGATAGGTGTTAACTCTTCTCGAAATGTTTGATAGAATTCACCTGTGAACCCATCTGGTCCTGGGCTTTTGTGTGTTGGGAGATTTTTAATCACTGCCTCAATTTCTGTACTTGTGATTGGTCTGTTCATGGTTTCTATTTCTTCCTGGTTCAGTCTTGGAAGATTGTATTTTTCTAAGAATGTATCCATTTCTTCCAGGTTATCCAATTTATTGGCATACAGTTGCTTGTAGTAGTCTCTCATGATGTTTTGTATTTCTGAGGTGTCCGTTGTGACTTCTCCTTTTTCATTTCTAATTCTGTTGATTTGCATCTTCTCCCTTTTTTTCTTGATGAGTCTGGCTAATGGTTTATCAATTTTGTTAATCTTCTCAAAGAACCAGCTTTTAGTTTCATTTATTTTTCTTATGGTTTCTTTCCTTTCTTTTTCATTTATTTCTGCTCTGATCTTTATGATTTCTTTCCTCTGCTCACTTTGGGGTTTCTTTGTTCTTCTTTCTCTAGTTGTTTGAGGTGTAAGGTTAGGTTGTTTATTCGATACTTTTCTTGTTTCTTAAGGTAGGACTGTATTGCTATAAACTTCCCTCTTAGAACTGCTTTTGCTGCATCCCATAGGTTTTGGGTTGTTGTGTTTTCATTGTTGTTTGTTTCTAGATATTTTTTGATTTCCTCTTTGATTTCTGTAGTGATTCCTTGGTTGTTTAAGAGTGAATTGTTTAGCCTCCATGTGTTTGTATTTTTTGCAGTTTTTTCCCTGTAATTGATATCTAGTCTCATGGCGTTGTGGTCTGAGAAGATGCTTGATATGATTTCAATTTTCTTGAATTTGCTGAGGTTTGATTTGTGACTCAAGATGTGATCTATCCTGGAAAATGTTCCGTGTGCACTTGAGAAGAAAGTGTAGTCTGTCGTTTTTGGATGGAAAGTCCTATAAATATCAATGAAGTCGAGATGGTCTAATGTGTCATTTAAAGCTTGTGTCTTTATTTATTTTCTGTTTGGATGATCTCTCCATTGATGTAAGTGGGGTGTTCAAGTCTCCCACTATTATTGTGTTACTGTCGATGTCTCCTTTTATAGCTGTTAGCATTTGCCTTATGTATTGAGGCGCTCCTATATTGGGGGCATAGATATTTACCATTGTGATATGTTCTTCTTGAATGGATCCCTTGATCATTATGGAGTGTCCTTCCTTGTCTCTTTTAATAGTCTTTACTTTCAAGTCTAATTTGTCTGATATGAGTATTGCTACTCCAGCTTTCTTTTGACTTCCATTTGCATGGAATATCTTTTTCCATCCCTTTACTTTCAGTCTATATGTATCCCTTGGTCTGAGGTGGGTTTCTTGTAGGCAGCATATAGAAGGGTCTTGTGTTTGTATCCATTCAGCCAGTCTGTGTCTTTTGGTTGGAGCATTTAATCCATTTACATTTAAAGTGATTATTGACATGTGTGTTCCAATGACCATTTTCTTAATTGTTTTGGGTTTGTCTTTGTAGGTGTTTTCCTTTTCTTGTGTTTCCTACTTAGAGAAGTTCCTTTAGCACTTGTTGTAAGGCTGGTTTGGTGGTGCTGAATTCTCTTAACTTTTGCTTGTCTGGAAAGCTTTTGACTTCTCTGTTGAATCTGAATGAGGTTCTTGCTGGGTAGAGTATTCTTGGCTGTAGGTTTCTCTCTTACAGGACTTTCAGTATATCCTGCCATTCCCTTCTGGCCTGCAGAGTTTCTGTAGAAAGGTCAGCTGTTATCCTTATGGGTTTTCCCTTATATGTTGTTTGTTGCTTTTCTCTTGCTGCTTTTAATATTTTTTCTTTGTGTTTAATTGTCATTAGTTTGATTAATATGTGTCTTGGTGTATTTTTCCTTGGGTTTATTCTGTATGGGACTCTCTGCGCTTCTTGGACTTGGTGAATTATTTCCTTTCCCATGTTGGGGAAGTTTTCCACTAGAACCTCTTCAAATATTTTCTCAGACCCTTTCTTGTTTTCTTCTTCTTCTGGGATGCCTATAATTCGAATGTTGGTACATTTAAGGTTATCACTGAGGTCTCTGAGACTGTCTTCTAATCTTTTTATTCTTTTTTCTTTTTCCTGCTCTGTGGCAGTTATTTCCCCCATTCTAACTTCCAACTCACTTATTCGTTCTTCTGCCTCAGTCATTCTGCTGGTTATAGCATCTAGAGTATTTTTAATTTCAGTTATTTTGTTATCCATTGCTGTTTGTTTTTCTGAGTTCTTATGAACTGTTTCTTGTACTTTCTCTATTTTGTTATCGAGATTTTGTATCATTTTTACTATCATTACTCTAAATTCTTTTTCAGGCATTTTTCCTATTTCCTCTTCATTTATTTGGTCTTGTGGGTTTTTTTCCTGCTCCTTTGCCTGCATGGTGTTTCTTTGTTTCCTCATGGTTGTTCAAACTTTTGGGGTTGCTTGTCCTGGCGATAGAGGTGTTTACAGAAGACTGTCCAAGCCTCAGACTAATGTCCAAGTATTGGATTAAACGAATATTAAGTCTTTTGGGGAAAGAATCTTGAGAGAGTGTCAGTTCAAAACTTCCTGATCTCTGGCCTGGATTCAGCTACCTTCCCGTTTTATGACGTCAAGAACTTGGGCCCGGCGAGGCGGCGACTCACGAATCCCAGCGGCACGCAGACCCATTGTTGCGCAGGACCCCGCAAACCAGGCGCCATCGAGCTCTCTTCCCCAGCTAATATATTTTTTCAAATTCTACATTTGCACATCAGTTTAAGCAAATGTGCTTATTACCACTGACAATAATGCCTGATGATGAGACCATGTTCTAACTCTTTAAATTTTACTTAAAATTGATTTTTAAAGAAACAATGGCTAAATAGGCATTTTTCTCTGTCTTTATGGTTTGCCCTTCGTAATTTTTAAGTGTGTTCTTGAGATAAAAATGGATTCATGTATGTACTTTAGACATTCAGTGTCAGCTTGAGGTTAGATAGGTGACAGGTTCTGTGATACACATTCAGTGAGATAGATGGATGGATGTAACACCCACCTGAGAAGATCATCTGGATTGATGGTTGTGGGGGTCAGGTCAGCCTGAAAGTTTCCATGCCAGCCCTGGAGTATGTTGCCAGAATGAAGTGTTGTGAGGCCAGCCAAAAGGAGCCAGGGTAGTAATGGGAAAAGGTAAGCAAATAGGATGAACATGGAAGGGAGGCTGACTATTGAGATTGGTGGCTGGGAGAGGCAGAGATACACAGAGTGAGTGTCAGGTGCAGCCAGGATGAGCAACTTTGAACTCTGTCCAAGAGAGAAGTAGTGGTTGGAACTCTTGATATCAGTGTTGCAGCGGTAGATGTCAAGAGCAGAAGATGGTAAATGTCCCTCTCCACCAATGCTCTGTGTGGCAGAAACTGTCAATTAGGCACCAATCTCTCTTCTCCCCTTCTTGCTAAGTAAAAATATCTCAAACATTAGTTGAGTGCCTGAATGCCAAGAATCAAAGACTACATATCCCAGTTTCCCTTGCAGCTAGGTGCAACTCTGGCTGTGTTCTATCAGGATGTGAGCAGAAATGGAAGTTCCTGGGAAGGGTGAGGTCTTGCTCTTCTACAATTTTCTCTTTGGAATGGTGATGTGGTGGCCAGAATGGAGCATCCGTCTTCAACCACCCACTGAACATTTCCACTAACAGCAGAAATATAAGGTGGAAGGATCCAGCACTAGGCTGCCTAAATTTTTATGAGAAAGAAATATATTTCTTTTGTGTTATTCATGCCCCTGTTATTTTGGGTTTTCAGTTGTCTGTAGTCAACATTAAGTAATGCAGGTGGAGAGGAGGAAAGAATGACAGCAGGAGTCACGTCTATGTTGTTTTCAGACCCATAATTGTTCTATTCTCTCTTTGTGGTTTGCATTCTTCCTTCTCAAAGAGTAAGGGAGTGAAAACATGATGGGAAACCTTGGATTGACCTGGAGAGTAAAGGGCTCAACCAGATGGAGTCTGCAGACTTATTGGTTATTCCTGGCATCTCTTTTTGCTAAAAGATCATCAGATTTAACAGAAAGATGAACTTCTGACATATCAGGGCCACATCTTTCCTTAGATAAACTTCAAGGAACACAGACATTTTCCCCAGATTTCCTCTATCTTTCCTTAGACCTATTTCCCAGACACAAACAGCACTCCTCCTTCTTCCAAACTGGGGGGGGGGGGGGGGGGGGGAGTAGAGTGTAGTAGGTCAGCAGTTAGCAAAGTACAGCCTACAAATCAAATCCAGCCCACCACTCTTTTTGTATAGCCTGAAGCTAAAAACAGTTTTCACATTCTTTTTTTTTTTTTCATTTTATTTATTTATTTATTATTTTTGGGGGGGTACACCAAGTTCAGTCATCTGTTTTTATACACATCCCCGTATTCTCTCCCTCCCTCAATTCCCCCCCACCCTCCCATCCCTGTCCTCTAAGGCATCATCCATCCTCGAGTTGGACTCCCTTTGTTATACAACAACTTCCCACTGGCTATTTTACAGTTGGTAGTATATATATGTCTATGCTACTCTCCCACTTCATCTCAGCTTCCCCTTCACCCCCGCCCCCCCAAACCTAGAGTTCTCCAGTCCATTCTCTGCATCTGCGTCCTTGTTCTTCTCATCACTGAGTTCATCAGTACCATTTTTAGATTCCGTATATATGAGTTAGCATACAATATTTGTCTTTCTCTTTCTGGCTTACTTCACTCTGTATGACAGACTCTAGGTCTATCCACCTCGTTACATATAGCTCCATCTCATTCCTTTTTATAGCTGAGTAATAGTCCGTGTATATATATGCCACATCTTCTTTATCCATTCATCTGTTGATGGGCATTTCGGTTGCTTCCATGTCCTGGCTATTGTAAATAGTGCTGCAATAAACATTATGGTACATGTTTCTTTTTGGATTATGGTTTTCTCTGGGTATATGCCCAGTGGTGGGATTACTGGATCATATGGTAGTTCTATTTGTAGTTTTTTAAGGAACCTCCAAACTGTTTTCCATAGTGGCTGTACCAACTTACAGTCCCACCAACAGTGCAGGAGAGTTCCCTTTTCTCCACACCCTCTCCAACATTTGTGGTTTCCAGACTTTGTGATGATGGCCATTCTGATTGGTGTGAGGTGATACCTCATTGTGGCTTTGACTTGCATTTCTCTGATGATTAGTGATGTTGAGCATCTTTTCATGTGTTTGTTGGCCATCTGTATGTCTTCTTTGGAGAAATGTCTATTTAGGTCTTCTGCCCATTTGTGGATTGGGTTATTTGCTTTTTTGGTATTAAGCTGCATGAGCTGCTTGTATATTTTGGAGGTTAATCCTTTGTCCATTGTTTGGTAGGCAACTATTTTTTCCCATTCTGAGGGTTGCCTTCTAGTCTTGTTTATGGTTTCTTTCGCTGCGCAAAAGCTTTTAAGTTTCATTAGGTCCCATTTGTTTATTCTTGATTTTATTTCCATGATTCTAGGAGGTGGGTCAAAAAGGATCTTGCTTTGATGGATATCATAGAGTGTTCTGCCTATGTTTTCCTCTAGGAGTTTGATAGTGTCTGGCCTTACATGTAGGTCTTTAATCCATTTGGAGTTTATTTTTGTGTATGGTGTTAGGAAGTGTTCTAATTTCATTCTTTTACATGTAGGTGTCCAATTTTCCCAGCACCACTTACTGAAGAGGCTAGTTTTCACAGTCTTTAGTGCTAAAAAAAAATCTAAAAAGAAGAATATTTTGTGACACATGAAAATTACATGAGATTGATATTCTAGAGCCCATAAATGAAGTTTTACTGGCATATAGTCATGCCCATTTGTTGACTTGTCTGCTGGCCATTTTCATGTTCCATCAGGAGAGTTGAGAAGTTGGGTCAGAGATTGTATGGCCTGAAAAACCTAAAATATTTGCTCTCTGGCCCTTTATTGAAAAAATGTGCTAACTCCTGTAGTAGGTAAAAGCAGCAGATTTGGTTTACATCCTGGCTCTATCACTGACTAGCTGAGTTGACCTTGGACACATCTTTTAACCTCTCTTATCTTCAGTTTCCTCATATGTAAAACTTGGATAATAATACATTTTATGATAGAGTTTAGGGAGAAGAAAATGAGATAAACATGTGGGAGATTGCTTAGCCTAAATATGATAACTACTGTTATCTCAAATTCCCTACTCCTGGAAAGCTTATGTCTTCTGTGAAGATAGCCTTTCTCCATGCATACAAGAAAAAACTTTATTTCAGATATAAGTCTGAGTAGTTAATATTGATTGTAGATTAAAGCAAACAGCACTGGAGTGTAACCCATATACCTGTGCCTCCAAGAGAGTTTTTAAATTTCAACAAGAGCTCCTGACCCAAGCAGATCTCCATTTGATAAACTATATTGATGATACCTCTGTTGAGCTGTGAGTTTTTGGATATTTCTGGTTTATTCTGAAAACAATGACTGCAGTGGTCCTCAGTAATGTTATGTGGAGCTTGCTCCCCCCTTTTTTAATTCCTATATAAACTGATGACATTGAATATTCATTCAGTAAATATTTATTAGGCTACTATTATGTGGGTGAGAGGCACTATGCTGGGTTCTGAAGACAAACTGTGAAAGTAATAGACATGGTCCCTGTTTTTGTGGCATTTACTGTCTATAGGAAATCACAGGTAACACCTTTAAAGGGGGAGGGGGGAACTTTTATGCTCAGTAAGATAATTAATAGATGATTTTGAAACTGTGTAGCTCAGGACTTCCCAGGTGGCGCAGTGGTTAAGAATCCGCATGCCAATGCAGGGGACACGGGTTTGATCCGTGGTGCCGGAAGATTTCACATGCTGCGGAGCAACTGAGCCTGCCTGCCACAACTACTGAAGCCCGCGTGCCTAGAGCCTGTGCTCCGCAACCAGAGAAGCCCGGAAGTGCACTGCAATGAAGAGTAACCCCCACTCTCCACAACTAGAGAAAGACCCTGCGCAGCAACAAAGACCCAATGCAGCCAATAAATAAAATAAAACAAAATAAAATAAATTGAAATGAAATAAAATAAAAAAAGAAACTGTGTAACTCAGACTGGAACTTGATCCCAGCCAAAACCCTGACTGGAACTTGAACCCATGCACTGGGACTCAAACCTGGCCAAAACCCAGATTGGGGCTTGAACCTGTGGTCTTTTAACTGAAATCACACACCTGGTCTCAGGACTTCATGAAGCTCAGGTTCTTGATATCTCAATCACAGGAAGAATTCAGTGAGAGACAAAGCGATAGGTAAGATGTGGATTTATTGAGAGAGAAATACACTCCACAGAGTGTGGGCCATCTCAGAAAGTGAGAAAACCACCAGGGTATGAGGTTGTCAGTTTTTATAGTGGTGGGTAATTTCAAAGGCTAATGAATGGGAGGAGTATTCCAGCTATTTTGGGAAAGGGGTGGGATTTCCAGGAATTGGGCCACTGCCCACATTTTGACCTTTGATGGTTGGCCTCAGAACTGCCATGGTGCCTGTGGGTGTGTCATTTAGCGTGCTGATATGTTACAATGAGCGTATACTGAGGCTCAAGGTCTAGTGGAAGTCTACTCATCTGCCATCTTGGACGTATTTGGTTCTAAGCTGTTTATGTAATGTCCTTGGGCTGTGTCATTCTTTTAAAGGTTGTGCCCTGCCCCTTCTCTCCTGTTTAAATTTGGGTGGAATACTGTACATCACCAAACTTGAAAGAAACTTAAGAAGTCCTGATTAATATTTACTTTTATATTCTGTTATTTCTACTGGATAACCTTATGACCATCATAGGATAGCAAGTCTTATTGAACTGTCTTAGCTTTTCTCTAAAGACTGTTCTTAGCTAGATTATAAGAATGTTCTAGTGTGCTTATGAAACAGGAGAGAAGAGGGGCTAGGATTTCTTAGGCAGATAACATACCGCCTAAGGACTCCTTCAGGACTCAGATCAAACATTGCCTCCTCTACAAAACCTTCCTATCCCGTTTCTTCCCTGGTAGAGCTGGTGTCTTCGTGCTACACTTTATTCTGTTATACTTCATTAAAGTGTTCCCTATACTGCAACTGTATTTATGTGTTTATACATCTGTCTCTCCCACTAGACCCTGCCATTCCTCAAAGGTATATACTATATCTTATTTATCTTTGGATCCTCTGCATCTGAAACATTGCCTGACACTTACCAGGGCTCAGTAAGTATTGGATAAACAAGTTTATGAGGAAAGGACCTGATAAGAAATCAATGCTAAATAGAGTTTGCTAGGGGCTCCGCTTATCAAGATAAAGATCTGGGTCTCCAAGCTGCTCCCTAGATGAGGATAGGGTCCCAGATTCCCTCTCTCACATCCGTCAAAAATTAAATCTCTCACTGGTATGATTTAATTCTAACTCCTGCTTTCTCCACACCATTCCATTCATCATAGGCTCCTGTTGGTGTCTGCTCTCCAGAAAGTATTTAATATTTGAAAAATTTCTCGTTGGCTGATAATCTTATTGCCATTCACCCTTCCCTCCCCATCCATTTTCTTTATGTTTAGTGGTTTTTGCCTTTTTTATACTTTCTTATTTTAGTGGGGTCTTGAGAAGGAAAGGAGACCAAACAAAAATGCTCTGTATACCCACATAAATTAGAAACTCTTGATTTTTAAAAAGATAAATGGAGGGCAGAAAGAATGGGAAACCTCTTCTCACAGCATTTCACTTGAAAATGAAGGTTGAAGTAATCTTTTGTGCAATATTTGCAATTCATGTGATGTGGTAGTTTTTTAAAAAATCAGTATAGATGTCATGTTGTTAATAGAAGTTCAGTGCTCACATAAAGGAGATGGGGGTGAACTGAGTCCATCTAATTCTCCATCAGCCAGATCTCACCTGGCTAAATTGTTCCATTCAACAGGCATGCATCCAAGTGCAAACAGACAGGATGAAATGTCCAGGAATAATGCCACATAATGAAAAGTTGAAGAAAGTTATGATACAGTGTTAGGACTTCATTTGATACAGTATTTGACTTCATAGTCCAGGATAAGCTTTCTAGTATTTGAGGAGTAAGCATGCAACTTTGGAAACAATGTAGACTTTGAAATCCCAATAAACTAAGTTTTAAACTTACTTATCACTTATGAACTCTAGAAATTTGGTTTAGTGAGTTAAGCTCTGTGAGAACCCATCCCCTTATTATAAACTGAGGAAAGAAAACCTTTCATTCCAGGGTTATCTTGGGTATCAAAGGAGATCAGCTTTGTGCTAGATCAGCTCTGATCTAATTCAGTGCCTGGGCATTGATGTGTTACCTAAGTTAATTTTCACTAAAACCTAGTAAGGCAAGTGCTGTTCTTCCTGGTTTACAAATGAGGAAACCCATGCTCACAGAGGTTAAGGAACTTGCCCATCTTCGTCAGTGGAGTTCTATGTAGAGAGCAGGCCTTCAGCAAACAACAGGCCATTATTAGCACATGAATGAGGGAGAGGCCTTATTCGAGGTTGTTCCAGAAACCATCATAAGCATTCCAGCATCTGGAAATTATCAGCTCAAGGAAAATTCTTATTACATTTTAGAGCTGTCTAGCAGTGAAACAGTTTTCTCCAAAGCCCACAAAACTCCTTGTCCCTTGATATGTTCACACTGAGCCTGGCAAAAGAGTTTCAGGGAATCTAGAATTGAGCTTTCCTCACTGGGTGGAAGGCAACACTCAAGGCACGTATCTGTTTCCAGCTGCTGGCATTTATTCCATCTAGACACCTGTTACCCCAAAAAAATGCACACCCTGACAGCTATGTCTTTCCCATCCCTCACCCAGCGGTATCTTCCTGCATAGCAGTGTGTCTCTACATGCGGTAATATCGTATCATTTCTTTATTTGTTACATTATATTTTCTGTCATCCGGATCAGAATGATAGCTCCATGAGGCCAGGGACAGGGTCCTATTCCCTGCTGCATCCCCAGGGCATGGGTGGGCCCTCATAGACACTGGTGAATATTTGCTGAATGAATGACTAATGAATGCCCTAAACCATAATGGAAAAGAATATAAAAAAAAAAGAACATATACATATGTATAACTGCTGTACAGCAGAAACTAACACCACATTGTAAATCAATTAAAAAAAGAAAATGAACGCACCACTTAGATCCTCAAATCTATGTATGGACTTAGAAACGCATCCACTCTCGTACTTGTTCTTTCCCTGGAAATCCTTCATTCTGCCATGATGCCATCACGCTCCAACGGACACGCTTCGGATGATTCAGTGTGCTCTATGAGGAAGGGTTCCTCCGAAAGAGTTCCCTTGCTCTTTTATGAAAGATCTGAGGTGGACTGCTGGTAACCCTGCCAAATCCTGTGCGTGGTGCTCTAGCCATTTAGCAGTCCATTTGCCATTGCCATGAACATATGGAATCCCTCAGGTGTCAACCTACACGTGACGGAGAATATTCTCATCCAATGTACCATTCCAAGGACCAGGAGGCTGAAGAAAGAAAAGAGATGGTTTCTTCCCTTTGAGAGAGAAATAGCGAATGAGAAGAAATAAATAAAAATCCACTACTGGGAGCACTGCATCCCACCCCTGACAGCTCCTTCCATGAGGAGGGACCTCTATCCAGGAGAAACGCTCCTAGCCTTTCTCCTCCCTCTGGCTTAGTTATCGCTGGGAGGAGAGAGTGGCTTTTCTGAGAGATATCTTTGGGAAAAGGAACCCTTCCTTCTTCTTCTCTTAGGGGATGGCTACTGAGTTGAACTTGGGCTCTGGTTTGTTCTTTGCCAAATGGTCAGCTTAGCAGTCATGGCTGTGCTCTTGGGGGAAGACCTGATGTTTTCTAGCACTGCCTGAACTTGAGTGGATTGATTAACTGTGGCATGCAGTGTTGGGAATCTCGTGATAATTGCACATCGAAGCTATGTCCTTCAACTGAGTCTTTATCAGAAACGTAACTACATATCGTAACTTCACTTGTTTGGCTGCATTTTGTCTCTTTTTCATTTAGTTCTAAACCTGAATGATAAAAAGGGACAGAATTTATTCATCCCTTTGGGTCCTAATAAAGTTGAAAAGCAGAACCAAAATATGGTTAAAGCTCTCTCTCTCACCAGGTGGCACGGGACAAGAGAGTTGAGCTCTCTTAGATTTTCCTTTCAGGTCTAGGAAAGTGATGGTTTCCCATGTCTGTTTGTCTCTTTGTGTATTTGAGGTGGGGATTTATTGAAAATAGAGTGCCGAGGGCTTGAGGACACTTCTGGAATCTAAGTTAAAAAACTCAGGTGATGGGTAAGAACTGTTCCCACCTCAGAAAGTTAGAAATCACTGCTCTCTCCATTGCCAAGTGTGGCTTGAGAATGCCCATGGTCCATCTTGAACTCCAGATAAGAGTCTCCTGGGACCTCCAGGGTATGGCCAATAACAATATTTTCTCCAGCTCTCCCTTTCTATGTCTGCCTCCTCTTAACAGAGGCTGTGAGATGGAGACGGTAAGTCCTGTTAACATCAGTGTCATTGTTTTGCTTTTTTGATCAGATTCCACAGGTGAGCTAAATTCTAGTGGGATCTAAATCTGATTCACAATCTTGCGTAACATTTTAACTTTCGTTAAACTCTCAGAGTGAGGACAGTTATGATGGTTCCAGATGACGATCTCATTCCTACTTCAAACACAGGGTCAGGATGAGGACCTGAAGAGCTTCCCTCTACTCTTTATCTTGCAGCTTGACTTCCAGTCTCTTCCAACATCTTTGTTCTCTACTGTACTTAGTGTTCTGGTACATGGGAGACTTGGTGGACACAAATTAACTTGCTTTAGTCCATCGCCCCCTTGTCTCTTCCTGTTTACCTAAGTGCAAAGCTCCCAATCATTTCTCTCTTGCATATCTTACTACTTATTTTATACATTTTTTCCTTGTATGCTAGAACCACAACAATAAAAATCTTTGTGGAATCTATAGATAGATAATTATTCCTGCCCTGTAAGAGTAGGGGCATTATAAGCTGTATGCTTATAATTTGTGCTATTTTATTTTACTTTTTACTTCAATCACTAATATTTCTTGCTAGTTTGTTTTTAAGGTCATGGATATATAGCTGCAAACAGGACTGAGTTATTCATGGGGACTGAGGCATACGGAGGTGGAGGAACAAACTCAGTGATTAGACAAGTGCCAAAGGTTTTTGTTTTTCGTTTTTTTTAAGATAAACAAAAGGTGAATTTTTCTTCATTACTAGTTTGAGCCTGAATAAAAAGATAAAGGCAGGGGTCCTGACAACTTTCACAGCAAAGAGCAGGCCAGGCACCATGGCTGGAGGCACAACTGGTTCTCAGAAGTGGATTTGCTCATTTATTTGTTTATACCTGGGGACCTAGGTACTGTGCCATGCACTTGATATACATTGCCATGTGTAATTTTCACAACCCTCCTGTGCAGTAGGTGTCTTTCTTCTGCAAACAGGGGAAGAATCGGAAGCAAAGAGAGGGCAAAGTAACTTGCAAGGTCAAAGGGCTTGTGAGCACAGGGGCTGGACTTGAAGGAGCGCAGTCATCTCTAAGGCCAGAAGCTTCACACAATCCCCTTCAACTGGCCCCCTACTTCCTGGGGTGCTCCTGTTCATCTTTTTTTTTATAATTGAAATACATTAAAAATATAACCCTGCGTAAGTTTAAGGTGCACAACATGTTGATTTGATATGTTTATATGTTGTAATATGATGGCCCCTGTATCTTTACTTAGCACCCCTGTCACATCACAGAAGTATCATTTCTTTCTTTCTTTTCTTTAGTGGCAATGATGAAGAGCTAGTATCTTAGCAAACGTGGTGATTATACTACATCATTGTCTATATTCACCATACTGTGCATTCTGTCTCCAGAACTTATTTGTCTACCAGTTGTAAATTTCTACCCTTAGACAACATCTTTGATCCATTCAATCAGACATTACAGATTCCTTGTCCCCTAGAAGGTCACAGCCAGGTGTCCAACGGGAGCAGGTCAACTAACAGGATCTGGTGGGTGAACTGGGACTGCCCAGCACTCTGGGGGTGCTGTCGCTGGCCCTGCTAGGTGGTGGCACATAAGCACGTTCCCATGATTTACTATTGTTCCTGCGAGTAAGGGAGAGAATCCAGGAAGGGCCAAGGATGCTTTTCTTCCTTGGAAATCCCTTCTCCCTGCAAATAGAGAATCTGAACACCTCTGGATGAAGATGATAGTGAGTGATGAGTCTACACAGGGGCTCACAGTGTGTTGGCGAATATTAGAAACCACCACGATCTTCTCCTGCCTCCCTAAGGCTCCAGCTAAGTCACTTCACATGCCTGACTCTCCGCAGGTGGGGCACCCACGCCTGCCTGCAGCAACGAGGTGGCAAGGCTTCATGACAGTGACATCTTGCTTTATGAAAACTCAGACATAAAAAACTGGGTAGTTATTTGCTTAATAGAACCATTCCTCTTACTTAAATAGCCTATGAAGGTCATATAGGAAATGATCTGGGTTATGGAAATTCAGACTCAAGCTTGAGGCCAACACATGGAATATAAAATAAAAGATAAGCCCAGTCTTACCCACTGAATAGGAAGCAGGTGGTGAGAGAGCATGACATAAACACAAGATTTTGGAAATCTTTGCAACCAAGGTGCAAAGACTAAAATACACGTCTAATTGCTCTCCTGCATGGGGTTGCCGAGGTTTCTAAATCTGCCTTGGCATCCTCTCCTGGCCAAGAGCAGTGACATTTTCACCTCTTGCCATCTCACCCTCTAAAATCTGGGGCAGCCAGCAACACTATCCACATTTGGGGCTGGGGAGATGCAAGCCCCAGCCAAAGGGTACAACTGGGTTATCACCTCAGGATGTCTCGGGTAGCTGCTTAAATTTTTACAATCCACACTTAACCCGTGGGCCCCAGGTCTGCACTGGTTCAGAGCAAGGGCACAGAGGAACAATTTGAGCTGTTTGTGTTGCTGCTGCTTCGTGAGGATCAGATGAACAGATCACACCATGCCCCACACCGGTCATACCCTCTCAGCAGGAATTTTTTCTGGGCTGTGTTTCACAGATACGAACACTCACCACTTGGTTTTGGGACTGGAAATAGCACACGCCCTTTTTAGAACCTACAAACGGCTCCCAAGAAGCTCATCTCGAATATAAACCCTGAGCCCCATTTGGAAGATTTTCCAATGTCAGATCCGCTACCTGCTTATCCATCCAGATAAGGTGTCCTATTTCTCGATTTTACACATTTACTCCTCAGACCTAGACAACACTGCTAACCTCTCCTTTGAAATTAAGCTTTTTTCCCTCCACCATCCTACTAGGAGTTGACCGTCACCAGGACAATGACATCTGCCTATTTTTACTTACGCTTGTGTCTCCCGTACGTGCATAGCCCACTGCTATGACTGCACTGTGACTGTACCACCAGACAATAAGACAAACTCAAAAGCCACAGTGTGAGAGCAATGCACAAATAAACAGACAGATTCCTGGGACAGAAGAGGTAGCCCAGAAACAAGCTGAAGGATATGTAAAACTGCAGTGTTGTAATTTGTTCATTTCACAGACACTTATTGGGCAAGTGCACACACCATGTGTGACAGTGGGAAAAACTGGTGACTGAGCTGGGTGTGATCCTTGTCCTAATGAAGTTACCAGTGGGTCGTGGGAAAGGCAGACTTTACATGGATAGTTTTATTTGTAATAAGTGCTCAAAAGAGATGGATTTTTATGCTCCCATCTCAGGAACTTTATACTCATTACCCCCACCATCTGGAATTCTCCGTCTCTCTTTCCCCAAGATACTGGCATGGCTATTCCCTCATTTCATTCAGATCTTTACTGAATGTCACCTCCACAGAAAAGCTTTCTATGACCGCCCTTTGCTAACCATCAGTGCCATCACTCTCTACACTGATCCCCTTTATTTTTTATTTTTTGATTACACTTGTCTATCTAATAGAATGTTATATAATAGTATGTTATGTAATGTTTTTGTTTGTTTGTTTGTTGCTTGTCCCTGCCCCTTGAATGAAAGCTCCCCGAGAATAGAAGCATTCTTCACTTTCGTATTCCCGGCCCCTGGGAGAGTGCTCACCTGGGGATAGGTACCGACCAACTATATATATAGTAAGTGAATAAGCATTAGCTTGACGAGGAAGAGACTTTCCAATCTGCAGAAACAGCACACATTAATCAATACACAATTTGGGGATAATTAGTTTTCCGTATATCCCTATGTTAGTTTACATTGATCAAGAAATGCTAGATAGGTTGCTTAGTAAATTTATTAGTGAAGCATCTATGAAAAAAGGAAGATGACAAGTCATACATGTATAGCCAGGTGGCTTATCACAAAGTGACTGCCACGTAACCACCACTCAGATGTAGAAAGAGAACATCACCGCTCGACAGAGGCACCTCCAGGGATCCTACAAGTTATAGTGACCAACCGTTCAAGCTTGTTTGAGATTAACCCAGTTTTAACACTGAACGTCCTGTGTCCTGGTTAACTGCCTCAGTGTCAGGTTAATCAGGACTGCTGGCCACTGTATTTCCAGTTCCCACCCACACTGTTCTACCGAAGTCTCCCCACTCCTGATTTTTATTTTTTAATTTTTTGGCCGCACTGTGCAGCATGTGGGATCTTAGTTTCCTAACCAGGAATCGAACCCGCACCCCCTGCATTGGAAGCGTGGAGTCTTTACCACTGGATTGCCAGGGAAGTCCCTCCTGATTTCTAACACCGTAGATTAGCCTTATCTATTTTTGAACTTCATATAAATGAAATCAAGCAGGTTTTTTGCTCATTCTTTTTATAAGATTTATTCATATTTTGCATGTAGAAGGGACTCCTCCATCTTATTGCTGTAAAATATTCCATTTATTTATTCCTCTTGCTATGAATGGCCATTTGGATATTTCTAGGTTTTGACTATCATTGATAAAACTGTTGTGAGTATTCCTGATCGTGTCTATTGGTGAACCTGTGTATGCATTTCTGTTGGGTATCTATTCATGAGAATGGGACTGATGAATCATAGAGTATGACAATATTCAGCCTTGGCAGATAATGTCACATGGTTTTCTGAAGAAGTTGCACTATGTATGTGCAGGCCACTGGGAATGTATGAAGATTCCAGTTTCTCTACAATTGACCAATACTTGGTATGGTCAATCCTTTTAACTTTACCGATTCTTTTGAATATATAGTGGTATCCTACTGTGGCTTTAAGTTGTATTTTCCTAGTGATTATTAAATGTTTTTAAAAGTGACTGTTCAAATCTTTTGTCTGATTTTCAATGGATTTTTTTTTCTACTTTCTATTATTTCTATCAATCTTTTCCTTATTCTTGTATTCTCTTTACGTTCTGTCCCTGAGTCTTTTGTTGGTAATATACATAAAATATATTTTCCAAATCTGTGGCTTGTTGTAATTTCATTCTCTCAGTCGTGTCCAATGTACCTGTTTTCCTTTATGAGTACTGCCTATATTTTCCTGTTTAAGAAATCTTTGCCCAACTAAATAGCCCTAAAGATACTCTTCTGTATCTTCAGTAGTCCATTTAAGACTGAGCTGTGTATGTGGGTGGAGGTAAGGCTCATGTTTGGTTCACCATATTCTATTTTTTCATATAAATATTAAGTTGACCCAGCATCATTGTCAATAACACCCTCTTTCTTCCCTCTGTCATAAATCAAGTGCCTTTTGTGTATAACTTTATGGACCCATTCTGTTTCATTGGCCTACTTGTCTATTCTTGTACTAATTCATATCTAAATTACAATGCCTTTATAATCAGTTTTGACATCGGATGGTAGAAGTATTTCAAGTTTATTCTGGCTACCTTTGGTTCTTGGCATTTCCATATGAATTTCAAAATTCAGATTCTGAATTTCCAAAAATAAACCTTCTGGAATGAAGATCAACCCGGAAAAAAATCAACACATTTACAACGTTGACTCTTCTAATTCATGAAACATGATATAGTCTTCCACTTATTTAGGTTTTACTTATGTTCTTTCAATATTGTTCTTCTGTATTGTATTAGAAGTCTTGAACATTGGTTTATTTTTAGGTATTTGAACTTCTTGGATACTATCCTATATTATTTGTTTAATTCATTTAAAAAATTGTTTGATGCTGGTCTAAGAGAATAAAATTTATTTTTATATTGATCTTGTATCCAAACTTGCTAAATTTATTTACTAATTCTAATAGTTTGTAGATTTTTTTAAAAAAATTTCTATGTGTAAAATCACGCCTGTGAATGACAACTTTATTTTCTTCCTTTTTAATCTGGTTATGTTTATTTTAGGTAGAATGTGTGCCTGTATGTATTTTATTTAGTAATATAATACAGTGGTCACAGCCTCTAATACAATGTTAAATAGGAATGGAGAAGGCAATGTCATTGCCTTAATCCTGATCTTCAGTAAAAATTGTAATAATTGATCATTAAGTACAATATTTGCCTTTGGTGTTTTGTAGATACCCTTCATCAAATAAGGAGGCTACTTTTTATTGCTGGTTTGCTAAGAGATTGTTTTTTAAATCACTAATCAGGGTTGAATTTTGTCAAATACTTTTTCTTCATCTATTGAGAAAAATTGGTTTTTCTCCTCTATTTTATTAATAGGAAGAATTATATCAATTAATTTTTGAATTTTAAATCAACCTTTATTTCTAGAATAAGCTGAAAATTGGTCCTAATATAGTATTTTTAATATATTCTTGATCTTTGTGTGAAACAATTTTTTTTGTGAAAAATTTACCTGTAATTCTCATTTCTTATATTTTGCCAGTTTTGAGAAGCAAAATTATATTACCTCCTACTATTAATTAGAAAGTGTTTATTCTCTAAAAGATCTTATGTAAGATTGTTGTGGTCTTTCCTTTAACACTTGGAACTACTCATCAGTGGAAATATCTGGTCTTGGAGTTCTCTTAAGGAGGTTTTGCGTATGTGGGGTGTGTGTGTGTGTGTGTGTGTGTGTGTGTAAAACAACTATTTTATTACCCTCATAATTTTGTTGGTCAAGAATTCAGGCAATATGCAGGAGAAAGTGCTCCTGTCTGTTCTGTGATGCATGAGAAAAAAAATGCATTCATCATTTATAGCCAGAATTTTAGGAGTATGATTATTATTGAAGATAGTCTAGTCAATCTGTCTGGAAGTCATCTGGTCTTGGAATTTTCTTTGTGGGAAGTTTCTTTCTTAACTCTGTATAGAGTTCAAATAACTTTTTGAATCTTTGATTTGATGTCTTTCTCAGTTATCTCTTCAAACATTGCTTCTGTCCAGTTTTTAATTCTTTTCCTTCTGGTGTATGAATTATCCAAATAGTACAAATATTAGATCTTCTTAATGTATCTCAGATGTCTAATATAAACTTTTACACACTTTCATGTTTTTTTCTCTACATTATTTAATCTGAATATTTTCTATTGACCTATCTTCTGGTTCACTAATCCTCTTTTCTACTGTGTCTAATCTACTCATCTACTAATTAACTCATCTAATGAGTCTTTAGTTTTCACATTTTCAGTTCTGGAATTTCCATTAGTCTCTTTTTAAAATGAGATTCTCAAGTCTGTCACTTTTTCCTGTTTTCTCTCTTGATTCTTAATTTTTAATAACTTTTCCTAACTCCTAGAATGCATCGTAATTTCTTTATTGAGAGTCAGATACCGTGTATGGAAAGTTATCAAGCTCATATGAGACTCTGGCTGACATATTCTTCCACAGAGTTTATTTTTTCTTTCTGGGAGGCAGAATTGAGTCAGATCTCTTTAATCCAGTTTTTGATTTGAGTAGTTTGAACACTGGTTTCAGTTTTTATGAGGGATGGTCTATTTCTAGTTTACCATTGCTCCTAGGGTTTATCCTTTCTATGGTTCTAACTGGAAGTCTGGTGTGTTTACTAGGGCTCCATCTATTTGGTGAGCTCTGACCTTCAATATCTGTCTTCCCAGCTCTATGAGATTACCAAAATCTTTGCTTAGCTTCTCAGCCTCTTAGACACCACTTTATAGTCTGCTTCTTAGTCCCTTGGCTCTGAGCTGCTTTAGTGTTAGTAGATGCCTCAAGGGGAAAACATGTCTAGAATGTCATACCCACATTAAGGTTCTTCTCTTCTCTGCTGCCTTTGTTTTTAAAGACCAGCATCTATTTCTCATGGTGATCTTCTATTTTTTGATTATTTCTTTATTGAGATATAATTGACATATAAGATTATATTAGTTTCAGGTGTACAACATAATGATTCGATATTTGTATGTACTGTGAAATGATCACAATAAGCTTAGTTAACATCTATCACCATACATAGTCACTTTTTTCTTGTGATGAGAACTTTTAGGATTTACTCTCTTCAAATTACAATACAGTATTATTAACTACAGTCATCATGCTGTACATTATATCCCCATGACTTATCTTAAAACTAGAAGTTCATACTTTTTGACCACCCTCACCCATTTTGCCCACATCCCACCTCTGGCAACCACCAACCTGTTCTTCTTTTCTGCTGCTTTGATAGCTTCCCAATCCCTTCAAATGGGACTGTTTATTTGAATTGCAACCATTTGGGTGTTCATGCTTTCAACTTGTTCATGCCTGTGTCCTGAACTACTGGTCCTGATTTTGTATGTGTGCTCATTACTGCTCTTGTTGCCTTCAGATCTTTGCACTCATTCTCCCACTTTGTGCCCCACCTCACCCTTCAGCCCTGGGGTTTGTGTCTGTTTTCCCAGCCAAGACCACACTCCACTCCTTGACTAAAATTTCCATTTGATTCTTTTCCTTGTTACACTGCCTCAGGTCACCAGCAATGGTGATGAGCAGAATAGATGGGACAACTTGGAATCATGAAGATGGATGGTTTGGCAGGAATGTCAGGCATATTCAGCATCCTAGATGTTCTCATTCACAAGGACCCAGCTTCTTTCTTATATTTTCCATATAAGTTCTTCACTACTTCACTCTTTGTTCTCTACGCAGCCCCACTATAGTACTTCCTTCAAATGGGACCCAAAAGACCTTTTGAAACTCATCCCAGGTAATCTTTCTACCTTATCTGCCTGTGGTTTTGCTTCTTATATGTTATTAACATGTGCTCAAGGGCCCATAAGAGGACAACCAGGTCCAGTCTCCATGGTGACTTCTGCTCTACTGGCCAGATTCCAAACATTTTTTTCTCTTCTCACTTTATTATATGGATGTCAAGAATGTAGAATTTTCATGGAATTTTACTCTATAGCTCCATATCCGTGTCTTCAACTTATCGATTAGGACTTGTTCTTCTAAATTCATAAGATTAAAGTATCATATTTCTACACTACATCATAAAGAATATTTATAAGAAAAATTAACCACATAATTTTATCTTTAAGACCTTCTAAACTTAAATTATGTATTTTATTTTTATTTTTATTTATTTATTTAATTTATTTATTTTTTAAAATTTTTATTGGAATATAGTTGCTTTACAATATTGTGTTAGTTTCTACTATACAGCAAAATGAATCAGCAATGCATATACATGTATCTCCTCTTTTTTGGATTTCCTTCCCATTTAGGTCACCACAGAGCATTGAGTGGAGTTCCCTGTACTATACAGTAGGTTCTCATTAGTTACCTATTTTATACATAGTATCAGTAGTGTATATATGTCAATCCCAATCTCCCAAATCTTCCCCTCCTTCCCCCCTTGGTATCCATACATTTACTTAATTTTTAGCCTAGTAAATATCCTTACTCTAGTACAATAAATTCCCTCAGTTAAACTATCCATCAAAAGGGGAAATGACATTGAAAGTATATATTTCAAAAGGTATATCTATCATTTTTTTCCAGTTGAATACTGTTACTGTGCTATTGTTCTGCCCTCCATCCCTCTAAACTAGGGGTTGGCAAACTACTGCCTATGGACAAAATGTAGCGCTCCTCTTGTTTCTGTAGGGCCTGTGAACTAGGAATCATTTTCACATTTTTAAGTGATTACATTTAAATGGTCCTGTAAGCACCTACATGATGTCTTTGCTTTTGTCTGTGGGTCTGAAAACCAAAACTAGTTATTATCTGGTCCTTTATGAGAGAGTTTTTTGACCCCTTGAGGACCTCAGAATAAACCCGATGCCTTTAAGGCACTAAGTAAGGTGCCAAAGGAGGTTGCTGAATTCTCTGAGTGCAGTTGCAGGACCATTGGTTGTTTGTGCCAAGGGTCACCAGGCTGGGCTCTGCTCACTTTGAAATAAAGAGAAGATGATTTTCTGGAGAGTCAAACTAAAGGATCACTTAGGCTGCATATGAAAAAGTTTTAGGTGAAAATGTGTCCTTCACCAGAGTGATCACTGCAGTTTCCTCTCTCCTAGTCACGCGATGTCAAAGACCCAACTGAAAATGGAGCTGCCTACACAATCGTTTTGGTTTCCTTAGTTAATACTCTGGCAATCTCACTTTTCTACCCTGGGGCAGGGGGAAAGGAGTGGAATGGGGAAGGCAGTGCTTTGTGAGATGAGACATTTTGGAATCCAGTCCTTGGCTTTGCAGGCTCCGGAACCTGACTCCTTTTTTCACTCAAGTCTGATCAGGCTCTTGGGCAATGACTCACACTAATTCAACTCGCGACCAGATGCCAGGTTGTTGATGTGCATTGTGAGGAGGGCTTGTCATGAGACCCAGGGCTGGCTATTTCTGCTGTTGGAAGAACTCCCTCTCCCTGTGAGGGTGGATTGACACAGGAGGCCAAACTGAGGTTGTTAGCAAGCTCTGAAATGGACGTAGAGACCCAGATGGTTTTTAAGGCTATTTGCATTATAGTCTCATAGTCCTTTAGCACGTAGTCCTTTTTGCCTAAAAAAACTTCAGTTCATCTAGACCAGGGGTCAGCAGACTATAGCTAGTGGGCTGGCCACCTGATTTTGTAAATGAGGTTTATTGAAACACAGCCATACGCATTCATTCATGCATTGTCCGTGGCTGCTTTCTGCAGCAGAAACTCTATGGCCTGCTAAGCCTGAAACATTTACTCTCTGGCCTCTAAGGGACCAGATGGTGAGTAAATCTACACTACTAATCTAATCTAATCTACTGATATACACTTGTGGTTTTCAAGTTGCCACCTATCAGTGTTTTTACAAATCAATTTAAAGAATTATGGTCAGCATTTTATTTCAAGTAGAACAAAAAAGAATGGAACATGTTGGAGTCCATTTTATTTTCAAGCTAAGTATTATTTTGTGAAATGTTTGTTTTTGAATGCTGTAATGGTTAATTTCAGGTGTCAACCCGACTGGGCCAAGAGATGTTCAGATGTCTGTGAGAGTGTTTCTGGACTAGATTAGCATTTGAGCTGATGGACTTTGTAAAGCAGATTGCCCTCCTCCAGAGTGGGTGAGCATCATTCAGTCTACCCAGTGGAGGCCTGCGTAGAACAAAAAGGTAAAGGAAGTTTGAATTCAGTCTCTGATTGACTGAACTGGGGCATCGATCTTCGGCCCTTGGTGTTCCTGGTTCTCAGGCCTTCAAACACAGACTGTAATCTACACCCTTGGCTTCCTGGGACTCTAGTTTATAGATGGCAGATCACAAGACTTCTCAGCCTCCATGATGGCACAAGGCAATACTTGTAATAAATCTCTCCGTATACCTCCTATTGGTCCTGTTTCTCTGGAGAATTAATATAAATGTACACAACACAGGCATATGTACACAGGTCCTGGCTCACAATGTAACATGATTTTTCTTATTGAGGGTCATATTAAATAAAGTTTCAAAAACACTGACCTAAAAAATTCCTCTTTTCTTAGACAATTCTGAGAAGCACTAAAGAACTCTAACTTTCAGACTCCCTTCCTGACTATCATTATCATTCATAGTTTATAATAATAATATTGTGTGGCACACCATCATTTTTAAATGTCTTTCACACAGATTCCCATAAATTTTCACACCAAACTTGTGAAAAAGGAACTATTACCCCTCGGGTAGAATTGAAGTCCCCAGAGTTTAGCTGTCTTGGTCAAGGTAACAATTCTTAAGGTTGAAGTTTGTTTTGAAATCCCTGTCTTCTGACTCACTATCCAGGGCTTTTCCCACTGTAAACTGTCTTTCTAGAGTGAAAGTAACTCCTTCCTGTCTGATAATTCTTCTCAAAAGGTTTTAGGATTTTCAGGATTATCTCCTTTATATTCTCTTTTATGCTGATAGCTTTGGGATAAACGCTCTAGAGATGCCTTTTGCCAAAAGCATCCCCATCACTCTCTGGAAGGCCAGGGTGTGGCAGCCTCACAGGTTCTCTCACCTCCTATACGGAGGACTTATGAAGATAAGGATCTTCTACTACATGGCAAGACTGGGAAAATGGAGTGACCGTGACCCACCCAGATACCACTTTGCCTCTGCCCTCCCCCTCCCTTCCCAGGGATAGCGGAAATTAACTTTAAAATGTCGAATATCATATATTAATGCATATATGTGGAATCTAGAAAAATGGTATAGATGAACTCATTTGCAAAGCAGAAATAGAGACACCGATGTAGAGAACAAACATATGGATACCAAGGGGGTGAAGGGGAGGGTGAGATGGATTGGGAGATTGGGATTGACATATATACACAACTATGTATAAAATAGATAACTAATGAGAACCTACTGCATAGCACAGGGAACTCTAATCAATGCTCTGAGGTGACCTAAATGGAAGGAAATCCAAAAAAGAGGGGATATATGTATACGTATAGTTGACTCACTTTGCTCTACAGCAAAATTAACACAACGTTGTAAAACAAACATACTCCAATTTAAAAAAGTAAAATAAAATAAAATAAAATAAAATAAAATGTCAGACATGGAGGAGCCAAGGGTTCTTAAGGCATCAGGAGCTGGGCAACATCATTTGGGATGTTCATTTTTGGCACTGAAAATACCTTCTGCCTTGACCTTGTCTGGAGAACTAAGAGAACTTGGGGAAGAGCAGCGGGAGGCAGAAGTGAACTCTAGGTCTAGCCCCTGACACTGAGGGCTCGCACTGCGCTGCAAATTTTACCTGGATGAAGTCAGTTCAGCTCCCACAGCTGTCTGTTACATTGAGGTTTGAGAAAAACTGATGGTCTGTGCTAAGCCTCACAGGTGACAGTGGCAGAGCTGGGCCCCAAACGTAGGCGATTTGACTCCCAAGCCCATGTTTTTAATCACTGTGGGCACTGTCCCTTTTTGAATGAAGGGAATACAAAAGCTCTTGAGGCCCTCTCCTTCTAGGTTGTGCAGTATAACCTACCAAAATAGGAAAGTGGGACCTGGGTGAAGCCTACTTTGGGATCAGTGCACACTTGCTTTGACCCTCCTTGATCACAAAAGATGAAACGCACCAAGGGCAGCAGTGAACTCTAACATTTGCTGAAGATGGCCAGACAAATAAGATAAAAGACTAACAGCACAGGGACAAAGGTCCCCCTCCAGCTTTGGGAAAATGGGTGGGAGGGTTAAACTCTCCCTTGTGTCACTATGATACTCAAGGGAAGATGTCTGCCTTGAAGATGATGCTGTAAAGTTGACATTCTTCCCCTGCCCCTTTCTTCCTGTAAATCAACAGAAATAAAGAGGGGAGTGAGAACTAAAAACACCAACTCCACTTTCAGTACCAGGACCCACCTTCAGCAAGGCAGCTGAAGGATGTTGGGAGCACAGAGATATCCTGTGAGCCCTGAATTCTGAGGTTCTGCCCAGGCAGGGCCAGTGGTTATGAGATGGTAGGCATGGTAGGAGCTGCCCCCATGTCCCTTCGACAGACACAGCTGAAGACATTTTCTGAAAATCCTTCCAGTCCTGGGGGGAGGTTACTGTTTAATGCTAGTGAGGCCCAATCCTCCAGGCATTGATTTTAGATGCTGATGCTTCTTTACTTAGCTTCTGATAACTACTGTAAACCAGAAGATAGTCAGGAAATGGCCTATTAAAGGCTGTGACTTTGAGTAGGCACTGCTTTTGAAGGACTGGGCCATTAAATAGGCTAAGTCAGGGTTGATGACTTCTTGCAGAGAAAATCCACATGGGCTGGGGGAGGGGAGGTTCTAACCAGCATATTAGCACATCCTAGAGACTGATCTGAGGTCTCTAACAGAACCCTCAGGAGTTAGGGAGGAGGCAGGAGGGGAGGAGAAAGGTACTGAGCTGCAACCACTGTCAGGAGGAGGGAAGGGAATGGACAGGAGATGCAAGACAGCATTAGGTAAGTGTTTCTCTCAAGGAGCACGAACTAGCAGCTATAAAGTACTGCTTCAGTGTCTGAGAAGTGTTTTAAAGTAGCTAAACCTCTCAGGTATTTGTATATTAATTAGATAAGGTGTTCATTTACAAGCCTTCCAGTGCCTTCTGGGAACACCTATGTTACAGTTTATTTTGAGCTCCAACAGTTCAAAATATGGCCAGGAGAGAGATAAGGAAGAGTGAGGAGAGGAATAAAATTTCCTCTACCCTCTTAGATTCTGCAACTAGCATCTGCAATTTAAACTGAAAAACAGATTAACAGGAGAAAAGGCATGGGCATTTTATTTGGTGTTAATGTTTACATGTACACAAGGAGTTCACAGAAAAGAAATGAAGACCCAAAGAGGCAGTTAGACCCAGGGACTTATGTACCATTTTAATAACGAGTGATAAATTGTGAAGATCTGACTCAAGGGACTTCCCTGGTGGCACAGTGGTTAAGAATCTGCCTGCCAGTGCAGGGGACACAGGTTTGATCCCTGGTCCAGGAAGATCCTACATGCTGCAGAGCAACTAAGCCCATGCACCACAACTACTGAGCCTGCGCACTGCAGCTACTGAAGCCAGTGCTGCTAGAGCCCGTGCTCTGCCACAAGAGAAGCCACTACAATAAGAATCCCACACACCGCAATGAAGAATAGCCCCTGCTCGCCACAACTAGAGAAAGCCTGCATGTAGCAAAGAAGACCCAACACAGCCAAAAAGTTAAAAAAAGGATACGACTCAACCAAGAAAAGGCTTTGCTCTTCTAGGAGTGGTAAATTGTGAGAAGGTAAATATTTGGGGGGAACTAATGGAAGGTAAGGGTTATTTAGTAAGATTTTGTTTGTGCTGACTCATCTCAGAGCTATCACTGTCTTTGGTCATAAAGGTTGTTCTTCTCTTCCTGATTCAGGGGCCACCTTCACAAAGGGAAAATTTTGTCCTTGTTTTAGACAGGAGTTAGGAAGCATTGCCTGTGTCTGCTATGTCTCAATTGCCTTCAGCTCAAAATAATACTTATGTCAAAGTGGCACATGTTGGGGTGGCATATTCTGATCCACTTCTAGGAGAAATGTCTGGGGGCAGTAGTAGTAATGTTAGAGTGGGCAGAGGATCATAATTTTGAGGTAGAAATTGATATATACAAGAATGGGATATAGGTCAGCAATAACCACCTGCTTTTGATCATCAAAAGACTCAGCTTCTGGTCAAGGAGAAGATTAATACTTGAAAACTTTTAAGGGTGAATACTTATTTTAAAAAATTCTCCTATGACTCTGCCTCAAGGTTGATATCGAGAGCCAAAACAGCAAATGTGCCGTCCACCCATTGGTCCACCCATGCATCCATGCATCCAACCACGCATCCTTGCATCCAGCCATGCATCCATGCATGGATCCATCCTCATCAAGTATGTGCCAGGAGCCATACAAGGCAGGCTAAACACTGGAGACACAGAAAGGAATATTCCATACTCCACATACACAAAACCCATAGTCTTGCATGAGAGAAAGACAGATGCATGAATAATTACACGGAAACTCGATTAGTGATATGATCTAGTTAACAACCGAATAGTCAGAAGAGCTGCGGGTGTTAACCCCCAGGTGTGGCAGATGTTTCTTACCCCCACTGGAGGCACAGAGCTGTGCATGACATTCCTTCTCTTGTTTGAAAGCTGGAGGAAATCCTAAAGGGGCTTATTAGTTCTGTCAAAGGACTGTGCTCTGTTTCTTTCTCATGGCAGCTAGGTGAACTGGGGCTGCTGGTCCAGCCCAGCCAGCACCTGAGTTTAGGAACCACTAACTTAGGAGCCCTGGGAAAACTCCTAGCAGCAGGTGTGTTTACAATAACAAGACACAGCGATGTTAATTCAGTTTAGCAATGATAATTCCTTAGTGGGGAGGGACTGAAAATTAATGCTGGAACTAAATACTCATCACAGTTGCAATTAATTTGAGGTGTGGTGCGTGCATGTATGTCTCTCTGTGTGTGTGTGTGTGTGTGTGTGTGTGTGTGTGTGTGTGTACATATGCACCCTCAGGTAACCAGTATCTGGATATATAAGTATATGTGCATAAACATATCTTATGAAGATGTGTCTAAGCTTATGTCAACCCATTAGCAAACCAAATATAATTGTGCACCCTTGGGATAATTTTATAAAGAGAGCATGGGTTCACTTTTTCTTAAAAATTATTTTCATTAAAATTTTTAATTTCAAAGAAGGAAGATTATATACAGCTATCATTCACCAAAGGACTACTATAATCCAGACTTACTTTTATTTAGGACTTTCTGAAACAGGTACTGTCACATTTAGTACTTTGCCCACATAGCTAGTAATTACCGATGGTACTGTTTGAGCTCAGCTTGCCTGATTTGGGGGTCATTTCTCTTTCTGTCATATTATGCCGCTTCATCCTATTGGGCAGAAATAACTTCAGCCAAAGGATATTAATTCTGTAGGCCTTTAGGATTCTGGTACCCAGAATGGGTAGGCCTTGGAGGCCTTGCAGAATAGTCCTGAACAAAGTGGCCCACATAGAAGCGCTGACGTCCACGAAGCATCCCCATGTGCAGCCAGAGAACAGCATCCACAAAGAGTAAGCCACTTGTCCACCCCCAGGTTGTTACTGAGCTGGGTGAGACTAGCATAGAGCCAGCTAGGCCAGCAGTCAAGCCTCATGGAGTGTCACTGAGCGAGACCTCTGAGACAATGAGTTTTGAAAATTGACTTCTCTGCTCCGAAGTTCACATATTATTTGAAGAGAAGGACAATTTTAAGTCAAGTCAGCTTCTATGAAAATACATACCCAAGAATCCACAGAAACATAAGGGAGAAGAAAACTTGTCTTTGGCAGAATTCACACTTAGAGAAGGCCACACACCCTTCTCTAGAAAATAGACACATAGGGTGGGGTTGTTTGTGCACCAGCTGATCATTTTGCTTAACAAGGATTTCCTACAGGATAATAGCAAGCTCCTCTAGTATTTTTTTTTAAAGCTCTTTATTGGAATATAATTGCTTTACACTCTTGTACCAGCTTTTGAGGTACACCAAAATGAATCAGCTGTATTTACATATATATCCTCATATCCCCTCCCTCCCACGACTCCCTCCCACCTTCCCTGTCCTGGCCCTCTAAGGCATCACCCATCATCGATTTGATCTCCCTTTGTTATACAGCAACTTCCCATTAGCTATCTATTTAACAGTTGGTAGTGTATATATGTCTATGCTACTCTCTCACTTCGTCCCAGCTTCCCCTTCACTCCCCACTCCCCCAACCCCATGTCCTCCAGTCCATTCTCTGCATCTGCATCCTTATTCTTGCCCTGTCACTGGGTTCATCAGTACCATTTTTTTTTTTTTTTAGATTCCGTATATATGAGTTAGCATAGAGTATTTGTTTTTCTCTTTCTGGCTTACTTCACTCTGTATGACAGACTCTAGGTCTATCCACCTCATTACATATAGCTCCATTTCATTCCTTTTTATGGCTGAGTAATATTCCATTGTATGTATATGCCACATCTTCTTTATCCATTCATCTGTTGATGGGCATTTAGGTGGCTTCCATGTCCTGGCTATTGTAAATAGTGCTGCAATGAACATTATGGTACGTGTTTCTTTTTGGATTATGGTTTTCTCTGGGTATATGCCCAGGAGTGGGATTGCTGGGTCATATGGTAGTTCTATTTTTAGTTCCTGAAGGAACCTCCATACTGTTTTCCATAGTGGCTGTACCAACTTACATTCCCACCAACAGTGCAGGCGGCTTCCCTTTTCTCCACACCCTCTCCAGCATTTATTGTTTCTAGGTTTTTTGATAATGCCCATTCTGATCAGTGTGAGGTAATAACTCATTGTGGCTTTGACTTGCATTTCTCTGATGATTAGTGATGTTGAGCATCTTTTCATGTGTTTGTTGGCCATCTGTATGTCTTCTTTGGAGAAATGTCTAATTAGGTCTTCTGCCCATTTGTGGATTGGGTTATTTGCTTTTTTGGTATTAAGCCGCATGAGCTGCTTGTATATTTTGGAGATTAATCCTTTGTCCGTTGCTTCGTTGGCAAGTATTTTCTCCCATTCTGAGAGGTGTCTTCTCGTCTTGTTTATGGTTTCTTTTGCTGTGCAAAATCTTTTAAGTTTCATGAGGTCCCATTTGTTTATTCTTGATTTTATTTCCATGATTCTAGGAGGTGGGTCTAAAAGGATCTTGCTTTGATGGATGTCATAGAGTGTTCTGCCTAGGTTTTCCTCTAGGAGTTTTATAGTGTCTGGCCTTACATTTAGGTCTTTAATCCATTTTGAGTTTATTTTTGTGTATGGTGTTAGGAAGTGTTCTAATTTCATTCTTTTACATGTAGGTGTCCAATCTTCCCAGCACCACTTATTGAAGAGGCTGTCTTTTTTCCATTGTACATTCTTGCCTCCTTTGTCAAAGATAAGGTGCCCATATGTGCTTGAGTTTACCTCTGAGTTCTCTATTTCTAGTAGTTTTAAAATATGACCTGGAGAGCAGGCTGGCTTTCTCCCCTCTTTTTCAGGAGTCATTGTCACTTGGTAGGTAAGGTGAACTTTGATCAAGAGAGACCTGCGAACTCTAGCAACACAGCTTTACATGCTCAAAGGAAAGGGGATGCAACAATAAGTCAAGAATCTGACCTTGGACCACTTGATGGTGGAGAGGTTGTTTGTCAGTGATTTTCAGGAAGAGAGCATGCGTCACTGGAAAGACATGGAGAGTTGGGTGTGGCATTTTGAGGTCAGAGGTAGGCATGAAGGATGACCACAGAGCTTTGCCTCCATGACTGGAAAGGACCAGCCTGAGAGGAATAAAAAGGGTGCGTGTCACGTAGATGAGGGTCACCACAGATCTGCGACTTACACCTCCTAACCCCACACCTCTCCTTGTACTCCTTACAGCAAAGTTCATGTGTTCCTGGGAATCCTGACAAATCATCCCAGTCACCCTCTGGTGTTCTTCCTACCACCAGAAGCACTCTCCTTTCTCTCTTATTTTTCAGAGCTACTAATTCGCTCCTCCACGGGTGTCCTTATCACATGTGACCTGATATTGTAACTATTCCAGTTTGTGCCTTCTCTTCCCTACTAGATTATAAATTTCAGAAGGGAGAGTCTGGGTCTTTCTCACCAACTCATTTCCTGTGACACCCAGCACAGAAGCTGGCTTTTTACATGTGAAGAAGAACATAGCCTTGCAGCAGCACCAACTACTATAGGAATGAAAGAATCATAGGGACCCAAAAGAGCATTTGGTGAGTGAGTGCTGTGCTGACCCACTGACCGTGGAGGGAGCTGGTAATCCTGTTGGCTTCTGCAAAATGGGATAATATTCAGGTTTTGCCCCAGGCCTTCACAGGGTCAACGACCCTCACATCTTCATAACCTTGCAGGTTTCTCAACCCGGCAACCTAACATAACAGAGACCCTCCAGAGGGATCAACCTCATCCCGCATTTGGGCACACAGAGGTCCAGGGCTCTATGCTTAACATCTCTGTGCCAGGCCAGGCTTGAGGTCGGTCCCTCCCCAATCCTGAATCTCTGGTCCAGCGACTGAGTGACTGAGTGTTCAGTCATCTGCCTAGTTGTCTGTCCAGTTTCCAAATAGATGGAGGCCCTGGCCCTGAACACCATTCTCCGTGGGCCTGATTTGGAGCTCTCTAGAAGCTCTCTCTTGCTTCCTTGGGCTGCTCTGAATGCATCTGCTGCATCTGTTGGCCAAGGTCTTTTCCCTGTTAGTCACCTTGCCCTTGCTCAGGTACAGCTCCTAACCTAGGCATTGGATTTGGACCATAGGGCCACACATCCTTCTCTAGAAGAGCAGTTCTTGTCCTGACTCCATGTTCAGATTCTGCACCTTCATCTGGTTGGCTGGGCCAACACTGGACCCCTGGTGCCCCCCATGTGAGGTTGAAGGAAAATCAGCACTTTGGAGATCACCTGACCAGAGTTTAAGTTTCCCTTTGGGTGTGAGACCCTGGAAGAGTTACTTGACTTCCTTGAACCTCGGTATCCTCAACTGCAAGAATGTGGATTTTTAGATCTACCCAAAGGGTGATGGTAACACCCTTGAGATATTAATTAAATGAGATATTCTGAATTCAGAATTAAGCACACTGTTTATCATGGAAAGGACTCAACCAATGCTCTCTTCTCCTTGGCTTGCTCGTCTAAGTATTTCTCCCATCACCAGTTATGATATAGTCAAATCCAAGATTTCCTAAAAACCCTTCAGCTGCCTAAAAATATATTCTTAACTATTCCAGGATGATACCACTAGAGTGACTTTTTCATTAGATTCACAAGCAGGAGCATTATCTATAAAAGTTGAATTTTCTGACTAGAAGGAATTCTCTAGCATATTTCCAGTATTTAACTTAGTGAGTTAGCTGATCAGTAACCTCCATCCCTAAAGTGTGAACCCTGCGGCGGATGACATTCAGGGCTGAGGCAGCCTTAGGCATGGGGATGAGGTAGGTGGCAGTGGGAGAGGTGGTCAGGTTTTCAGAGCAGGAGACAAGCCTAGGGGTGGACAGACACCCCATTTACCTGGACTTGCCCTGCCACCACAGTGTCTGGATGTGTTGGGCAGAAGGAAAAGGAAACCTCCTGAAAGATGCCAACCCTGGTGCTGCCAAGATGAAGCCAGGGCACTGTGAAGATCCTTGGCATGCTCTCGAGGCAGGGGTGGTGTTGCCAGCATTAATCATGCTCTATTTTTAATACCGATTTTCTCTCAGCCTTGCTCCCCTCTCATATATAAAGATGACCTCAAATGCAAAAATATGACTCCACTAAAGTGGGAGAGAGCTGAAGAATTTCTAGCTGATTAGACTTGGGAATTTTTCCTGTTACCTCTACAGTAAATAGATATTGGCAAATAGTGAAACCTGCAGGGAATCAAACTGAGTGTGGAAGAATCTGGTCGGTTATAATTAGAAGTATACATCATTACATAATCCTCCTTTCCCCAAAGAGCAAGAGAGTGGTATTTAAAGGGACAGCGAGACACAGTACACAGACAGCCTTGACTCAGCAATAGTTGAGAACCCCCTTATAAATGACTGTACATTTTGCAAACGTAGTTAAAGCTCTTTCTGATTTTTTCTAATGAACCTGAACCTAGTTGATATGAGTATAAGCTGGTTATATGTTAATAGCAAATTACATTCACCTTTTATCCGCAGTTTTTATTGAGCTTGTGTGTATTGATAAGAAAAATGATTGTCCCGTCACTTAGGAAAAAATGAGGTGAGTATATTTAAACCCCACACATACAAAAAGACCTGTTCATTTCTCCTGTTTGTTTCTGAAGAAGGCAGTAGGAATGTAATTTCCTTATCTATAAACAGCTGTGTCCAACTCAGTTGTATTAGACAGGGATTGAGCACCAACCGCATGCTGGCCCCCTGCTGGGAGTGGAGGGCGGAGGACTGGGGGCTGGGTAGGAAGATGCACCAGGCTGTCTAGCTGAATAGCTAAGTGCATGGACTTTCAGGACTGACAGACTGAAACTTCCTTCTGCTCCTTTCTCACCTCACGACCCAGCTACTTAACCTTTCCAAACTGTTCTCCTTATTTGCAAAGTGGGAATAAAAATAACGCCTAGATTAGATCTAATAGTTTTTTGGTGGCAGTCTTTTGGATTTTCTACATGTAAAATCATGTCATCTGCAAAGAGAGACAATTTTACTTCTTCTGTTCCAATTCTGATACCTTTTATTTCTTTTTCTTGCCCGATTGCTCTAGCTAGGACTTCTGTATCACATTAAAGAGGAGTGGTTAGAGTGGACACACTTGTCTTGTTCCTGAACTTAGAGGAAAAGTTTTCAGCCTTTCATCATTGAGTATAATATTAGTTGTGGGCTTTTCCCAATAATATATGGCCTTTATTATGATAACATTGACACTGCATCCATCTTGGAGAAAGGCCCTATGGTGGAGGTGAGTATGCAAACAGGACATTCCAATATAACACAGTAAATCTTATGGTAACGCTGTACTCTGTCACACAAGGACCACTGTCAGGCTTAGGAATTAATGCTCCGTTGCCTGGACCAGCACCTGAGGTGTGTTCTAAAGGAGGAAGAAGAGACAGTCAGGTGAAAATAGCATTATAGATACAGCAGATAACTCGAGCAAGAGCTGGAGGCACAAAGCACCACAGGGGATGCAAAGAGATGACCCATAGTTCTCCTGGCTACCGTGAAGCTGACAACAAAGAGGAGCAGTGGGAGGGGAACAAATAGAGGGGCAGAGCCAGGCCAGGTGAGCAGGACAAAGTGACCAAGCAACAACAACCTAAGCTGCTAAACATCTGCTCATCTAACACATTCAAAACTCAGAGGTTTTCATAGAGAGCAAGGCTGCATGATAAAGACAAGAAGAAGGAGGCTTCAGTTTTCTTGAACTTTTCCACATGGAGCTGTGTTTAAGGCCCTGTATAACCATGAGTTTATTCTTTAGTTTATTAGAAGTTGGCAAAAATGGGGCCAACAGTTGATATCTCAGCAGAGATGCATGGATCAGGCAGGAACCAGAAGATAAGAGGGAAATGCAGACTGTACCTTTCTGGTCTTATTAGGCAAAGTGACAGCACTGGGAGCCTATCTTCGGTCTTCCCAGCTGGGCAGGGGAGACTCTGTATGGCTTGTTTTCCTAGGAATCAAAGGGAGAATTTGGCGGTGAGTAATGCGTGGAGGGGGGGGGGGGGGGGGCGTCACACTGTGGCTTCCCTTGCATCTGTAGATGGAAGGATGGAAAAGTAGATGAAACTTCTTTCAGGTCCAAAGATATGCTGTGTGAGGGGCCATTGGGCACAGAGGAGTGGACATGTGAGGAATCTCAAACCTTAGCCCCAATGTCTCATCATCTGGATCTCATCTGAGAAGAAGGGAGGTTCTAGCAGAATTATCATCTTACTGATCTTGAGGTATCAGAAATTCTCAAAGGAAAGAAGCTATGTGCATATGTGGGAATACTGCATAATTTCTATGTAAGTATCATCTGAATGGAGAGTCATAAAAACATTAAGAAGTTATATGCATATGCATTACAAATAGCTGAAAATAAAATAAGTTTAACAAAGGGCATTGTGTGAGTATTCTTTTGGTCAGGATTGACCCAAAAGCAGGAAAAGACAGGAATGGTGGTAGGCAGCCTTGAATGATGGACCCCAGTGAGCCCTGCCTCCTGACGTTCACACCTTTGTGTAATCTTCTCCCTGTGAGTGTGGGCTGGACCTAGTGGCTTCCTTCTAATGAGTAGATTATGGGGAAACTGAGGAGATGTCAATTCGGAAGCCAGATTATAAAAGAATGTGATTTCCATCTTGCTCTGTCTCTGAAGCTGGGTACCATGTTGAGATGCCCATGTGGCAAGGAACACAAGGTGAACTCCTGCCAACACCAGTGGTGAACTGAGACCCTTAGTCCAACAGCCCATGAGAAAGTGCCCCAGTCAGGTCGTTAGATGGCTTCAGCCCCATCTGACACCTTGATTGCAGCCTGTAAGAGACCTTGAGCCAGAGGACCCAGCTAAGTCACACCCAGATTCCTGACCCATAGAAATGGTGAGATTAAAATGCATTACTATAGGCACTTCCCTGGTGGTCCAGTGGTTAAAACGTCGCCTTCCAGTGCAGGGTGTGTGTGTTTGATCCCTGGTCGGGGAGCTAAGATCCCACAGCCTTGTGGCCAAAAAGCCAAAACATAAAACAGAAGCAATATTTTAACAAATTCAATAAAGACTTTAAAAATGGTCCACATTAAAAAAAAAAATCTTAAAAATGTATTACTGTTATAAGCTGCTAAGTTTGGGGATAATTTGTTATGCAGCATAGATAACTAACAAAGGAACTAACATTAATTGAGTAATATCTTGCATAGTTTATCTTATCTTGTTCCCTAACTTCTAAGAATGCTGTATGTTTAAGAACGCAAAATATTTAAGAAACTTGCCAAAGATTCCTCAGCCAGAAAGTAGCAGATTCAAACCAGGACCAATTGGCTCCCAATGTATATGCCAAGTCTATGATGCCAAGTCGAAAGGAAAGCATTCTCCCAAATGAAAGATTTTCTGGGGAAATCAAGGACACCCTTAGACATGAGTCTAAGGCCTGCATGCCCCCCAATATTGCTCCTGCTTCTTTTTCATGCTGTCAATCCTGTGAGTCACTTTGGGTTAAAGTCTTGCCCCCAAACAGGCACCATACAGACCATGGAATTTGATTCTGTGCAAATCCGTCACCTCGTTTTCACCTTGGTGGGAGATGGTAAGCATGAAGGTCTGAACAGGGGAAGGGTGGGAAGACAGCACATACCACGTGGGACGCTGGTTCAGGGGGAGGCACAGGTGGGGCAACGGGGTGAGGTAAGAGACCCCCGACGTGAGCCAGAGCTGTTCTGAAAATACTGAGCACAAGGGCATAGTGGGTGTTGGCTGGTTTCTTGCCCACAGAAGTAAGAAAGTAAGTGGAAGGGGTCACAGATAAAGACAAACTGTAACATGATTTAACCTCAGGCTGGAACTCTGAAAATTGAGTTTTGAAAGTTTTCCCTGTGATGCTATTATCTAGTCTTAAGGACTAACTGAGCCATAACTGTGTAGGAATCAAACACAGGCTCTAAGTGTGGAAAGGGACTCAGCCCACCAGCAGAGTTATCGTTCCAATGGGGATTTTCATTTCCTTGTGTTCTGCTCTGGCATTGATCCTGGTGTACCAGGTAAAGCAAAGCAGGTGCAAAACAAATGCAGGCTGGTTTTCCGAGTGCTAGGAAGTTGTTGGGGGCACTAGACTCTGATGGGCTTCTAGCTGGAAAAGACTCACCAGTTAATTTAGCCTGAAGCTGGTGCAGGAATTGCCTCTCAGAAATGCTGCCTCAACCTGAACCCTTTCAGTAAAGGCAGCTCACAATGTCTTTCTGTGTTTCAATATTATAAAATTTTTCAAGGACAGAGATATGTAATATAATAACAACAATAATAATAGAAATAATTAAATTATGTATACATTACCCACCTTTGTTAAACTGTACTATTTTTCCATATTTGCTTCAGATTTAAAAAAAGTAATTCAGACAAAGTCAAAACTGCCTTTGTAATTGCTCTAAAGCCATTCCTTCCCCTACCCCCTGAAATAAGCTTCTGGAAGCTGGTGCAGTCATTCGCATGTACATTTTTCTGCTTTACTCACACATGGATACACAATATATTATTTATTTTTGCATGACTTTAAAGTTTATGTGGAGAGTTCCACATTGTATATAACCTTTTAAAAAATTTGTGTTGAGAATTTGTGTTGAGATTGGTCCACCCTGGTACACAGCTCCTTCATTTTAGCCGCTATTCACTTCCCAGTCTGCGAATATTCTACGTTTGGAACACATTCTTCTGTCGATAACTACAGAGGCTTTAAATGCTCTCTTTACTTTTTGCTGCTTTTTATTTCTGCTATTATGCACAATTCTCTAATAAGATTCTTCTACTTGACTTCGTATACACATGGGTAAGAGTTTCTCTGTGGAAAGGAAGCATTGCCAAGTTATAGAATATCCACGTTTTTAGATTATTACATGTTGCCAAAGTGCTTTTCAAAGTTGTAACCTTTGCACTCCTACTTTCACTGCATGAGAATTCCTTTCACTCTCTGTCCCTCCACCTCTTCTTTGCATTAAGTGGTTTCCTGATGCAAATCCATTGTAGTTGTTTCCCTCTGGTCAAAGTCCTTCCTAACTATGGGCTCAGGACTGAATGAGATGCTTTTGGATATGACTCTGGAGGGACTCTCTTCTCCATTAAGCTTGTTCTTGAATTTCTTTTAAGGACCCATTAATTAATGTGAATCAACCACTTTCTCTGTGGCTGATATTTTCCATCCTCTTACAATCCATTAAAGCACCAGTGGCCTGGAGACTAATAGTTCTTTGAATCTATGCCACTAATTCCTAACTTTCTTTGGAATTGAGACCTTTGAAAGCTGTAGATACACACACACAAACACACACTCAATTTTATATACAATTCCAGACCACTGCAGGAAATCTGAGGATCTCACGTGAACCCTGCACTGCTGTATGGAGGCATTCAGGAAGAAGGATTGGGGAACAGTTTGCCTATTGAAATGTGTCTAAACTTTAGACTACTGAAAAGATGCCCCAGTGCCCTAAAGATCTGTAGGACTTTTAATGAAATGTAATATGTTTTTAGGGTTAATGTTTTAATATCAAATTTCAACTATACTCCTTGATACAGCAGGGTAGAATGCAAAGAGTTTAGACCTGGAAGTCCACAGAGCCAAGTTCAACGCAACAGCTCTTGTTTGGGTAGACACATCACCTCTACTAGCCTCAGTTTCCTCACTTGTCAAATGGACTCAGATCTCAAAGGAGTCCTGTGAAGGTTAATCACAATGTTTGGAAGGAATGTGATAAATATTGAATAAATACTGGTTTTCCCCACCCTACCTTAGCCCTCTGAATGTCACCCAGCAGATATATGAACAGAGGCTGATGTTCGTATTTCCCTGGGCTGTTGTGGCCTTTGATGAGATTGCATTGGCAACATTTGCTATGCAGAGTTGGCCATCTATACATGTTAATTTCCTCAGAGACCATTTTTTTGGAGGCTATGTTTTGGAGAGGAATCCAAAATTTAATTTTATTCATTTTCTACACTTGCTCAACATTCTGTTTCTGTACTAATGAGAAGTTGCTGCTCCTTTTTACCACTGGCCCCTTGATGTCTCCCCAGGACCCTTGCCTTCTCTCTGCACCAGGGCTGCAGCTGCCTCTGATGCTCCCAAAAGAATGCTTGGCACTGCCTAGTCAGGTCTTATCATGGAAGAATTATCATCAAGGTGCTCTCTGGGGGTTTGGGGAAGCTCCTGATTCCCCACATGTCTTTCAAAGGCATATATTGTTTTAGGCACCTGTAAAAATAATAGCCATGGATTATTTGTAGATAAATATTAATGCTGCATCCATACGGAAGCAAGGCACACAATGAATAGCTTTATGAACATAAGGCCCCAAACAGATTTAATAGAAATTTCCTCTCATCATATATTATTTACTCTTGATATTCAATAAAAATTCACGCCAGTGAATAGAATGCTTTTGACATCCTTCACGTATAAACATTAGAAAAAAAGTGTCTGGAGAGAGATTTAAATTATGATTACTAAACCCGTTCCAGTTCTCTCTCTGTCAACTCTGAAATTCCTAGCAAGAATTGTTTTACTTAATAGGAGAACTGCCATTCTGAAAACATATATTGATGATGATGAATTCCCAACCCCCAAAGCATCCCAGAATCAGCACTGAAAAAGGGACCTCAGAGGTCAGCTGCCCTAAATGTCTCATTTTCCAGGTGTCCAGAGAGGTGAAGTGATGCATCCAAGGTTACCTGGAGTTAATGGTAACTGAGGAGCAAGATGGTATCAACAGAGGCTCTGACTCCTGGTGTGATGGATTGGAGAGACGAAAAATGAAGTCAAAGCCACAGTATCAAACAACAAGATTTACTCATAATGAAAACCGTGTCAAGCAAGTCAAATGGAGAATTTGAGGTCTATTATTTCGAAATAACAAACACACAAAAGGCACACTCTGCTCTTCCTCTCTTTAAATTCAGCCAAGCCATTCTGTGCGCAAATGTGATGCACAATATACATGACCCCCCCTTGATATCTTGTGATATCTCTCTATCCATCCATCCATCCATCCATCCATCCATCCATTCAGGGGGTATGGGCACAACCACAAAAGAGAAAGAAAGAAGGCAGGTAGAGATATACAGGCTAGACAGTTGCTCTTTTGGCAGCTTCTGGTTTGTTTGTTTTTTTTATAAAATTGTAAATCTTTTATTATAGTACCACCAAACCATTTTAATGGGTAGAGATATGATTTTCCATTTTACTGACTTTGGTTGGCCTATGGGAAATCTGCCAATCACGTAAACACGTCAGTGACGTCAGTAATAAAATCACTATTACTCATTTGACGAGGCAGAATGTACATCTTCCTGTGAGGCCAATGTCCTTCTAAGCACCCCTGAGTCACTATTTGAATCCCAGGTGAAGGAGATTCAGTCTCTACCCCAGATGAGCTAAATATATGGTTTGCAGATAATATAAACCTGGAAGTGGAGCAAATGTAATATGTGGCAGAATCAAGCGTTTCAGTGATTTTGATGACATACATCCTGAACCAAAATTATACAAAATATATATGAAGTCTTGTCATTGGGTATAAAAGAGAAAAAAAAATTCAACAGAACAGGATTGGGCATACCTGACTTGCGGTGGGGGTGCATATATTACTTAGCTCGGGCTGCTATGACAGGTGCCATAACCCAAGTGGCTTAAACAACATGGAGATACATTGTCTCAGTTCTGGAGGCTCAGAGTCTGAGACCAAGGTGTCACTGGAGTTGGTTTCTTCCCAGGGCGGCAAGGAAAAATCTGTTCCATGCCTTCCTCCCAGGTTCAGGTGCTTTGCTGGCAATCTTTGGCATGGCATATCCTGTGGAACCTTTGCCTTCACCATCACATGGCATTTGCCCTGTGTGCGTGTGTCTCAGATTTCCCATTTTCATAAAGACATCATTTTCATAAAGATACCATTCGTATCGGATGGGGTCCACCCTACTGACCACATTTGACTATTACATTTGCAATGACATGGTTTCCAAATAAGGTCACATTCCAAGGTACTGGGGGTTAATAGTTCAATGCGTGAATTGGGGCGGGGGTGGTGGGGTGGTCCGTAAACACAATCAAATCCATAGCAGGGGGCTTTCAAGACCTCAATTTTAGCTTAGGTGACATTTATAGTCTAATGATAAAAGACTAAGTCTAGCACACTTAACTATATTTATCAAAATATGGTTTACAAACTCCATCAGGAGTGGTCCCACTGGACTATTTAAGCACTTCCACATTGTTGTGCAATCAATGGCTAAAACTCTTCATCTCACAAAAATGAAACTCTGTATCCATTAAACACTGACTCCCTACTCCCCCAACTCCCATCCCCTAGGAAGTACCATGCTACTTTCTGTCACTATGAATTTGACTACTCTCGGTACCTCATGTCAGTGGAACCGTACGATTTTTGTCATTTTATGACTGGCTTATGTTACTGAGCCTAATGTTCTCAAGGTTCATCCATGCTGTAGTATATGAGAGGATTTTTTTTCCTTTTTAAGGCTGCATAATATTTCATTATGTGTGTGTGTGTGTGTATACACACACACACACACACACATCAGCAAACTGCAAACTGTGAACTTTTAGTATGACCTCCTGGGTACCATGAAATTTGCCAGATCCAGAGAGTGGACAGACCAATGTAGGTATTCCAGTGACTGCAAAGGGAAAGGGAGTCAGAGCTCATTTTAGCCTGGGTTCCCTAGAAAGTTCATTTTAGCCTGGGTTTCCTAAGGAAAAGCCTTATGTGTTATTCCTAGGTAGGGAGTGAGTATCTCAGGGAGGGACAGACAGGAGGAAAACCCAACAGAAAGATGACAGGCCTCTGGGAAGCCTTACAAATGGTTTCAGGAACGTGGAATGGAGAAAGATGGAAGTATTCACGCTGGGTTCTGTCTCTCCTGGGTCAAAGATTCACTCTACGGTGATAACTCCCCTACCCTTCAAGGTCATGCACAGGTGGGTGCCAAGGAGTGTTCTGCAGCTTCCCACACCTCTAAGTCAGCAGGGATGGCAATGATGGAGAAGAGCAGAAACAGGCAAGAGGAAGGCACTGCCAGGTTGCCCCTGCCTAAAATTAGAGCCCACGCAGAAGTGCTGTTGTAGTAGCTGAAACAAGAGCAGATGAGGCTGAGAGCAACTGAAGAGGTTCAGGAGAGGAGTCGGGAACAGAAGGTGAGGGACAACAAGTGACTTGTGCTGGTTCCCCATGACACCCAGGCACTTCATGGGGAGTATCTAATGCAGTCCTCACATCAACCACAGGCATTACTCAGGCTCAGAGAGGGTAATAAACTTGCACAAAAATTACAAGATAAGAAATACAGGGGCCAAGTTGGATCCAGATCTGATTCTAACCTAGTACTTTTGAATTGAGAAATTGGAATCCCCTTCCATCTGTCAATCACATTATAAATTTGTTTGAATTGATTAGTCTATTCTGGTCCCCTGGATAAATTGAATTTCTGGACCTGGAAAGCCAAGGACCAGAATCCGGGATATAGTGACCTCATTGAGAAGAGCTTCTGCATCTCCACTGTTTCTCTCTCAATCAATCTTAAAATACTTGCATGTCTGTTAGAAGACCTGTGTTGAGCTGTTCCAGAGAGTATACATTACTGGGAGCAAATTTCAGCTCTGGATAAGGTTTCACAACCACAGGCTGCCCCAGGAGGTGAAACCTTTTGCTGTTAAATGACCCAGGAGGACCAGAGCAGCACTAATTTCCATGAACAGAAAGATACTCTTGCTGAGTTGAAACTCTGTATATTAAGCATTAGAGGGAAACCATATTCTCTTCTCTGGGTATGGAGCTGATTTCACTCAAGAAAGATCTGAGTTGCTATGCCTCGTGACCTTCTCATTCTTTCATCCTTCCTCTTCTTTTCCATCCCTTCCAACTATTTCTTCCAACTCTTCTTTTCTCTTAATTTTCAGTCCTTCTATTCTTTCAATGTTCCCTCCTTCCATCTTTCCTCCTCTGTTGCAGACTTCTTTCTGTTCATCCTTCCACTCTCTTTTACCAGTTATGGATTTTCTGGTTGTAAGCAACAGACCCAAACTCTGGCTCCTTTAAGCAAAAGAGGATTTGGGGAAAGAGTGTTGGGAAGCATTAAGAATCAGCAATAAGGGCAGAAAAAACAGACTTAGGAGCAGGACATTATGACACATTGGGCTATCAGAGCTCTGCAGAAGACATGAATAAGACTCAGCAATTTTTCTTCATCCTTACATCACTTTAATAGGACACAATGTTCCAGGAGACTGTAGCCAGTTAGCCAACGAAGGTTGTACGCTTTACTGCCTTGGATGTGCAGAAGGTCTTCACAGGGACCTCTCAGCTCCGGTGGTGGGAATGCAGGGCTTTTCTACAGCACCCAGGGAAGGGGGCTGGGGAGGTAAGTACAAGTATGAAAGAGAATGGATGCCTAGTGGCCAAAATATTAATAAAAGTTATTCTATATGTCTTCTCCGCCCCCCCCCCCCCCCCCCCCCCCACACACACACACACTTTCTTACACAACAAGAAGGCTTGAAGGTAGCTTCTTGAAGGTAGCCAGTTGCTCCTGGTGGAGGTCTGGGGCAGTGTGTTCTGACGTTTCCTTCCAAGTGATAATGAATTATGCCCTAAGGCACCCTGTAGTCTCTCCTGTGCTTGAATACTTGTTATCTCCTTGCATAGTTACATTTGCTTTGTGCCCTGGGCTGAATGGTGTCCCCGCCCACCCCCAACTTTGTATGTTGAAACAATAGTGGAGAATAAGTCCCCTTACATCTGACTGTGACTCTACTTAGAGATCAGGCTTTTAAAGAAGTGATGTCTAAATAGAGTCACAGTCAGATGTAAGGGGTTAGGACTTCAGCATATGAATTCTTCTATCCTTATAAGAGGAAGTAATGTGGACAGACAGAGAGACCCCAGGGATGTGAGAACACTGAGGAACAGTGATGTGAAGACACATCTGCAGTGAGAAAGCAGCCACCTGCAAGCCAAGGAGAGAGGCCTCAGAAAAAACCAACTCAGGATTTTGGACTTTAGCCTCCAGAACTATGTGGAAATAAATTTCTGTTGTTTTAAACCACCCAGTCTGTGGTATTTTGTCATGGCAGTCCCAGCAAACTAATACAGTCCATATATAATTGATATGGATTGAATAGGATGATCAAATAGTCAGCTTAGAAACCCCATTAGGGGACTCTAGATAGAGAGGGAACTTTAGGGGACTTTGGGAGACCACAGTAAGATTGATGGCCACTCAAGAAGATCCTGGAACAACGCAGGCTTGCTTGACTCATAAAGCAGAACAAGTTGCTTAGCATCAAAGCCAGACAGGCTTGCTTAACAACCAAATCAAACTAACTTGATTATCAACAAAATCATGCAGCAGAAGCACGAGACATGCCCCAAACCAATAAAACCATCGTAGCATGAGCCCTGTACCCTGCTCAGTGAGCTCAGTACATTAATGATGCCCAAAACATGCTCTTTACACAATGTCTGAAAAACAATAAAACAATAGTGGAGAATAAGTCCTACGATCTGCCTGCTGGTGTCATCAAGTGAATGACCCCCAACACATGCTCTGTGCACACACACAAAAACACAGTCATTTATGGAAGCGTGACATTTACTCAAGAAAGACAAAGAAGGTCTTCTCCCCCTCCCTATCTTCCTTTGATTATAAAAAATGTAACCCACTGAGCACGCGGGGCAGCACGTTGCTTGCCTCCCTGCTTGTAAGCCTCACAAATGTCCTATTCTAATAAATCACTTCTTATCTATCACTTTGCCTCTTACTGAATTCTTTCTGCTCTGAGACGTAAAGGACCGGGCTCCTTGGAGCCCCCCGAAACCACATCTATCCGTTTCATAACGACCAGTATTGCTCAGGTGGGAAAATCTAGGCTCAGAGAAGTCATGATATTTGTAAAGCCCCACAGTGAACCTAGATCTGGTTCCAATCCAGTTTTCTCTCTGCTTCATCATTCTACTTTTCTACTTCCTGCTGCAGCCTTCCTGCTCTAGGAGACCAACCCTGTCCTAACGCGTCTCTTGTCCTTCCCTATCGAGTTCTAATCTCTCAGAAGGAGTAGAAAGAGCCCGTGGCTCTTGGTTGGCTGTACCCTGTGGAAGACATCGCCATCCATAACTGTCAGCCTCACCCATTCTTCCTAAATTCCTCTCCGTCAGTCCCTCTAGCTGATGAAACAAGACAAGCCTTTAACTCAGTGACGGCTGTTGACAGCAGAACAGCTGACGTGGTAGTCATTCTCTCAAGGTTGGCTCTCTCACTACGTGCATTACAGAGCTTTAAGTGTATTTGATTTATTACTGATTTAATCAATGGATCTTATTTCAATAGTGCTTAGCCACCTTGTTGAAAACAGTCATAGTAAATTTGGCGATGCTTCTACCAAGATTATGTACAACAAATAGTAATCTTATATTTAAATGGGGCCCTTGGTCAGCCCAAAAGATATTGGGTTTATAGTGCAGGTCGTATTTCATTTCGTAATCTTATCCTTATGACTTTAACCTCTTGCTCCCATCTAAACTGTATATTTTTAACTGGGGTGAGGCATATGCATCTATAAATAAAGAACTCTTCTAGGGGAAGCTTTGAGACACCCGTTAATGAAACACATCCCCTTATGTTATGTATTATCTCCTTAGGTATTGAACATCTCAATGTCTCTTTGGCTTTGACCTCCACTGCAGCCAATTCTTTTTCCTAACAAGCTGCCTCAACAAACAAATGTACATTTCACCCAATTCTGAAACGTTATATTTCAGAGTATAAAGTCGATCCAGATGGATGTCTCCTCAGTGTTACCATGATGTGTGATAACATATCCAGCAGGAGAATTTGTCACTCGCACCCACACGGTCCTGAAGTAGCTGGTGTGTGCCCAGCCTTGGAAGGCTCCGTGTGTATTTGCACAGATGACTTCCTTAGGAATGTAGCCCCACCAGAGCGCAGAATTGGGGAGAAGTACTTTGGAATGTGCTGAAGAATTCTTAGCACAGTCATATTTTTCTTTCTTCCTGGGCAATGCCTCTCACTTAGTGTTTTTAGACCAATAAAGAATGCTCATTGATTCTGACACGGTGGAGGATAAATTGCCGCAACATGCAGAAGTACAATGCTATTATCATGTGAAACAAAAGTCTGAATAGCACAAGTTGTAGAAACAAAGGCTGATCTGAAGGAAAGGTGGGCATTTGTCTCTAATACAATAGAATAACCTCTATTTTCTCCATTTGCTCCTGTCACATAAATAAGGTTCACTGGTACACTCAGCATCATTTTAACAGGAGGAAATTTTTGTGAGGACATTCATGTACTTCGACAGTGAAACAGAAGGGCTTGTTTGCATAGATTTGTATCTAGCTGCCTATTAGCCAAATACCCATGACAAATGTTGGCAAAACATATAAGGTTATTCAAAAACTTTACAATTGTCACAGTCCAGCTGTTAGGATAAACAAGCCCTTACTTTGTTTAATAGTGTTCCTCTTCAGTACCAAGTTGTCAGTGTGAGTTTCATCGTTTTCCCAGGTTTTCATGAGTTCTATGTTTATATAAATATAAACAACTTTGCTTTTGCATCTAATCCCATTCCCATGATTGGAGTGGTAGGAAAGCACAAGGGAATAAGACTTGACCCTGAGGGCTCTATAATAATGGATTCTGAAGGATGGAACAGGTGGGCTGAAGAAAGCCTCTTACACATAGTTCATGATGCTTGAAACCACGGAGCTAGTATAGAACTGTGTACAAGAGAGGAGGGGTCTAAACTCAAGGTATTGGCGAGAAGAGTTGTGAGAGGCTTTTGTAGGTATTCATGCCCAAATAATTAGAGAATAAAATGAATGAAAGCAAAAAGTCATGAATATAAATTACCACGTGTGAGGCTGTTTGCTAGGTGAATAAAATATAAAAGAGGATAGAGATTTAGCTAGAGGTTATGATATATGTCCAGTGGAGGTTTTGGGGTGAGTAGGGACGGTGCACGGATGGGTCAGCCTCAACAGGCTTCCTTAAAAATGCCACACTTCAAATGTTTCCAAAATAATGTTTTTACACAAATATCACAGCTGGAAAGTAATTTCACATAAATTAAAATAGGAAGATAAAAAGCAGCCAAGCCAAATTACATTATGCAGAGGTAAAAAGTGTATGTGTGTGTGCGTGCGTGTGTGTGTGTAGTGGTTTCCGAAATGGAAACTTATATAATAATAACTTATAAACAGCTTTTCATGTCAATAAATATATTCCCACAATGTAATTTTAATTGTTGGGTAGTGTCCAATACCATGAAATGATTTATTCGATTCCCTATTTTTGGGCATCTAGGATGTTTCAAGCCTATAATAAATAATGTTATATTGACAACTTTACAACTAAATCTTTGTGCTTACCGCTAGAAATAAATCTTAAAAATGGGAGTGATGGAACAAAGTATATACACAATTTAAAATCTTTTGAGAGCTATTTCCAAATTGCCCTTTAGAAATGTCATATTAGAGTTCGCTCTCACTTGTGATGGATTAGCATACCTGCCTCCCTCTACCTCTGCCAGCATTGAGTTATTATAATTTTGAAAATTCTGCCAGAGCATATCAGTTGAATTTGCTATTTCTGCATTTGGATGGGGATGATGTTTCCCATCCCCTCCCTCAACACACACACACACACACACACACACAGGCATGTTTAACTGAGACAGGACCAGTGTCATCAGTGAGCTGCAACATATTCAAGGGCAGTGGTACTAAATATGAGCAAAGGGCTTATTATGAACCATTTTCAAATATATGAGGGCACGAAACGGCAGGGCCTGGAGACCATCAATACTTATGAGTCATCTTAACATGTTTTAGGCATTCTGAATGCTCACGCTTCTTATTTACTTTTGCGTCTACTATATGTGTGTGAGTATTGGCAACTAACTGTCAGATCCTCATTTCCTATTGCTGTGTGTGGACAGATGTGCATGTGGTGTGTGTGTGTGTGTGCGTACATGTGTGTGGCTGACATGTTTGGAGAGGGCAAGGACAGAGACACAACTAGAATTCCAGAAAAGGGTCCAAGATGTCACACAATCAGAGAAGGTTCGGGAGGGAGTTGGAAGTCAGGAGTCTGGGATGTAGGGAAAAAGAGAGAAGTTATGATGGACATTACCAGATATTGCAAATATCCCATTTTTCTCTACTTCCTAGGCATCTGGAATTCTGTGCTTCCCCAGCTCCTTTCACTTAGGTTGGGCCATGTGAGTGTTCTGGCCAACGGTGAAAGTGAAAGTAGTCTTCATCCCTTCTGGGTTACAGATTTTGAATTTCCAGGGCACGACCTTCGGGTCTCTCTTGCCCTGCCTTGGTGACATGGAGGTCCTGGATGGAGATGTTGGAATACCAGTCAAGCTAGGTCCCTCAGCGTCTAGTGGGGCAGGACTGTCTGCCGACCTGTGTTTGTTACAGAAGTTGGTATGAGTAAGCAAAAAGCCACTGTTATGATAAACCACTGAGATTCTGGGATTGGTTTGTTATTTTGGTCTTGTCTAGTCTAGTTTATTAATGCATAACAAGCAAGTAGTTAATTCCAAAAAAGGTCATAACTTATTAGTGAGAAAGACTCCTAAATAATTGCCTAGAAACTTTTACAGTCTTGGACCTTCTGTTTGACACTTTTTCTTGGCATTGCTGTATATAAATCAGTTAGAAGCAGAGCTGCCTCGAAGGGCCTTCCTCCCTCACATGGCAGCCCTGGACGAACCTCTTCATAAACCCCTAAGATTATGGTTTGGAACCACTGGCCTGAAAATACACAATTAGTGTTTGTAGACTGGCAGGAGTATTGCGCTCAGTGACATCAATCCAGTTTACAAGGTGACTGCTCAAAGGAGGGCAATGGTCCTGGCTGATTTTTTTTTTTCTTTTTAGAAAATTGCAAAGAAAAAGCTTAATTTCAGAAACTGAGCTCACCATTTATAAATACCCTAAAATATAGTCAAGGCAAATTCATGTTAATGATAGGTACAGCATTTTTTTTTTTAAATGATAACTTTTCCAAAAGGTCAGAGGAAAATGAGTGACTTGTTTCACCCAGAATATTTAATTGGTTTGAAATAAGAAACTGATCCCTTTCTAGATGTTGAAGCAAAAATTTTGAAAATATATTACTGTTAAATGGATCAGACAACTGATAATTGATTCTGATGTCCTTGGGATTCTAAAATATTCCAGTGGCTGACTGACTCTTCCCTATAAGAAAAAAAACACCCAAGGCTATTCTTACAACTTGTAATATGACAACTCTTCTTCCCTATTAATAAGCTGTCTCTTCTAAAAAGAATTTTATACATATTTTGACCAAATTAGGGGTCAGTGCGCAAATTTCAAAAGGTAGCTTCACAGTGTAGAGACATTAAGTAGGGCTACTAAATGAGAGGCTACTTGACTTCTGGACTCAAGGTTACACCACTCGGCCCAGAGTAGGGGGAAGTAATACCAGAATGAACCCTACATTCTGAAGGCATTAAGTGAGGTGCAAAAAAGGAGTGGTCAAGAGGACACTTCAAGGGAAAAAATCTTAGTTAAATCTTGACTCTTTTCCTATTTTGGGAAAAGAGTTTTGTGGGGGATAGTTGTCATTGGCTTTTTTTTTTTTACCTTAAGTGAAAATCCCTGGGGATTTCAAATAGCAGGCCACCCAGTGGAAAGCTCACAATTAACCAATTAATGTGATCAATTCACAGAGCAGACTGGTAAAGAAGACCCAGAGAAAAATCACCCAGCCCCGAATTAACAGGACTGGCTATTTACATCAGTTGGAGAAGTGGTTGCCAGAACTTTGTTTTAGTCTGTGCTGTGTGGGCAGCTGTAAAGGCCTGCTCTATCCAGGAGCAGGATTTTAATGAAACACATTTTATAAAGAACAGCCACAGGCTGCCTCGGAAAGAGCAGAGTCAAGTTCTGTGATGACAGAGTATCTCTCCCTCTCTCATTATTGGAATCCTCAGAGCTGCTTGTGGTAAATTACAAATATTTGGAGCCCTTGTGATAATGCTCTGTCACTTTGCACTTTGCTGCAGAATCAAAAGAAATTCAGGAGGTTAACGAAGTGCGAATCAGATCTTCTGAACTCTGATGATGTCTTTCCTGATTTTAAGTCTTATATACACAGTTTGGGGTATAACAATTATTGGTATTGCAATTAACAAAGTTTCTGAAAATATTTCACCATGTGCCGTGCAAATGCCAAACAATATATCACACCAAATAGGTGATGGCTAATTTTATGTGTCAACTTAGCTGGGCCACAAAGTGCCCAGATATTTGGTCAAATATTTTTCTGGGTATGTCTATGAAGGTGTTTTTGGATGAGACAAGCCTTTGAATCATTAGACTGAGTAAAGCAGATTGCCTCCCTGCTGTGGGTGGGCCTTGTTCAATCAGTTGAAGGTCTGATAGAACAAAAAGGCTGACTTCTACGAGTAAGAAAATTTCTTCTGCCTGACTGTTACTTTTTTTTCCTGCCTTCAGGCTTGAACTGAAACACTGGCTCTTCCTGGATTTCTGTAGACTTTGGGCTGGTACTACATCAACTGCTCTCTTAGTTCTCAGGCCTTTTGGACTTGGACTGAAGTTAAGTCATCAGTTCTCCTGGGTCTCCAGCTTGTCAACTGCAGGTTTGGGGACTTAGCCTTTATAATCACATGAGTTTCCTTATAAACACTATTGTAAGGAATTCACCAATTCCTTACAATAAATATCTAGACAGATGATAGGTAGGTAGGTGGACAGATGATAGATAGATAGATAGATATAGATAGATGATAGATAGATAGATAGATAAAGAGATATATCAGTCTTACTGGTTCTGTTTCTCCAGAGAACTCTGGCTAATACAGGAGGAAATGACACCATGTCGGATTGAGGGTCATGATGCTTTTTAATAACTGGAAAACAGGACACTTAAAAAATACCTTCAACTTTACATTGGATCTAGGTAATACTGAGAGTGACTGCCTCGAGGTTTGTTTCAGATCCTGTATATTATTTACTCAATTAGGATAACTTCCAGAAAATATATTCACTGTTAATCCATTGCTTTAGAATTAACTAATTGCTAAGGAGGCAAAACATCTCACACTTTCCTTTAAATAAGAAGCCTTATGTTATCAACTCTTCTGTATAGTTAAGAAGTGTGAATTGGTTTTTGCCTGACTGTTTTCAAATTTCTGGCAATTAAAAAAAATCTTACTGCTGATTTTTTTTACACTTGACCCATACTGTGTACCTTAGAGTACAAGAGCTGAAGTATTTGCACTTCCCCAAATCCACTGTGCTCTTGCACCTATATACCTTTGTATATTACAGTACTTTGACCTGTAAAAAAAAAACATCCTGTGATACATCCATGTGGAAGACACGCTTGCTATGCATCCTCGATATTCTAGCTCACGTGCCATCTTCTCTGGGAGTCTTTTCTTATTCTCCAGAAAACTTGGGAAAACCCTTCTAGAGTTTCCAAGTGCACTCACCTCCACTATGGGGATTATCCTATTTGTTCCATTGTTTATTTTAACCCCTGCCTTCCCACTGGAAGGCAAACTTTTGGAGATAGGATCTTATTTTATCTTTTCCATATGGTGTTGCTGTAAGATGAACGTTAGCACTTATTGGGCACTTATGTTCTGAAATCTTTTTACAAATTAATTAATTCAATCTTCATGACAACACTATGGGTTTGATTTTATTGGTGGCTCTATCTTAAACTGAGGAAACTTAGGTTAAGTAACTTCCTTACTATTGTATAGATCATTCTGCTTTCCCAATTGGCAGATCTATAGAGTGTTTAGCCTAGAAATTTTCTTTGTGGAACTTCTCTGGGTCTCTGCTGCCAGTAGTTCTGGAATTTCCTTATTCCTGAAGAATCTGGCTTTTGTTAGCTGGAGGTGAGCTACCTACACACGTGACTGTGGTGCCACCATCAAATCCCCAAAGAAGGACAAGCCAAGTTCAAGGGAGTCTGTTCCAGGGGTTCAGGAAGTACTTGAGAAGTTATGTTACTTTAATTTTTTAAGCGTTACTGACAAAGAACTGACAAAGAAAAATTGTACACATTTAAGATGAACAGCATGATGTTTTGCTGTCCCTATACATTGTGAAATGACCACCACAATCAAACTAATTAACAGATCCATCACCTCACAGAGTTACCTTTTTTTTGATTCTGGTGAGAACGTTTAAGATCTACCCTCTTGAGAAGAATCAAGATGGTGGAGTAGGAGGACGTGCGCTCACTCCCTCTTGCAAGAGCACCAGAATTACAACTAACTGCTGAACAACCATCGACAGAAAGACACTGGAACTCACCAAAACAAAACACCCCACATCCAGAGACAAAGGAGAAGCTGCAATGAGATGGTAGGAGGGGTGCAATCGCATTAAAATCAAATCCCATAAATACTGGGTGGGTGACTCATAAGCTGGAGAACAGTTATACCGCAGAAGTCCTGAGGGTTCTGAGCCCCACGTCAGGCTTCCTAACCTGGGGGTCCAGCGACGGGAGGAGGAATCCCCAGAGAATCAGACTTTGAAAGCCAGCGGGATTTGATTGCAGGACCTCCACAGGACTGGGGGAAACGGAGACTCCACTCTTGGAGGGCACACAAAAAAGTGTACTCACCAGGACCCAGGGGGAAGGAGCAGTGACCCCATAGGAGACTGAACCAGACCTATCTGCTGGTGTTGGAGGGTTGCCTGCAGAGGTGGGGGGGCAGCTGTGGCTCACTGAGGAGACAGGGGCACTGGCAGCAGAGGTTCTGAGAAGTGCACATTGGTGTGGGCCCTCCCAGAGTCCACCATTAGCTCCAACAAAGAGGCTGTAAGCTCCAGTGCTGGGTCTCCTCAGACCAAATGACCACCAGGGTGGGAACACAGCCCCACGCATTGGCAGACAAGCAGATAAAAGTGTCACTGAGCTCCACCCACCAAATCAGATTAAAGTTTTCCTGAGCTCCGCCCACCAGCCCAACCCACCATCAGTCCCTCCCATCAGGAAGCACCCACGAGCCTCCTAGACAGCTTCCTCCACAAGAGATCAGACAGCAGGATCAAGCAGTATCAGCAGTATTTCAACTTGTGGAACTAAAAATCACAGGCACAGAAAGACAGAGAAAATGAAAAGGCAAAAGACAGATGAAGGGACAAGATAAAACACCAGAAAAACAACTAAATGAAGAGGAGATAGGCACTCTTCTGGAAAAAGAATGCAGAATAATGATGGTGAAGATGATCCAGGACTTTGAAAAAAGATTGGATGCAAAGATTGAAAAGCTGCAAGAAAAGTTTACCAAAGACCTAGAAGAATTAAACAAACAAACAGAGATATGCAACACAATAACTGAAATGAAAACTACACTAGAAGGAACCAATAGCAGATTAACTGAGGCAGAAGGACGAATAAGTGACCTGGAAGACAGAATGGTAATAATCACTGATGCAGAAAAGAATAAAGAGAAAAGAATGAAAAGAACTGAAGACAGCCTAAGAGACCTCTGGGACAATGTTAAACACACCAATGTTCGCATTATAGGGGTCCCAGAAGGAGAAGAGAGAGAGAAAGGACCTGAGAAAATATTGGAAGAGATTATAGTTGAAAACCTCCCTAACATGGGAAAGGAAATAGCTACCCCAGTGCAGGAAGCACAAAGAGTCCCACAGGCAGGATAAACCCAAGGAGAAACATGCCAAGACATATAGTAGTCAAACTGACAAAAATTAAAGACCGAGAAACGTTATTAAAAGCAACAAGGGAAAAATGACAAATAACATACAAGGGAACTCCCATAAGGGTAACAGCTGATTTCTCAGCAGAAACTCTGCAAGCCAGAAGGGAGGGGCATGATATATTTCAAGTGATGAAAGGGAAGAACCTACAACCTAGAATACTCTACCCAGCAAGGATCTCATTCAGATTCGACGGAGAAATCAAAGCTTTACAGACAAGCAAGAGCTAAGAGAATTCAGCACCACAAAACCAGCCTTACAACAAATGCTAAAGGAAATTCTCTAAGCAGGAAACATAAGAGAAGAAAAGGACCTACAGAAACAAAAACAAAACAATTAAGAAAATGGTAATAGGAATATACGTATCTATAATCACCTTGAATGTAAATGGATTAAATGCACCAACCAAGAGACACAGACTGGCTGAATGGATACAAAAACAAGACCCATATATATGTTGTCTACAAGAGACCCACTTCAGACCTAGGGACACATACAGACTGAAAGTGAGGGGATGGAAAAAGATATTCCATGCAAATGGAAATCAAAAGAAAGCTGGAGTAGCAATAAACATATCATACAAAATAGACTTTAAAATAAAAAATGTTACAAGAGACAAGAAAGGACACTACATAAAGATCAAGGGATCAATCCAAGAAGAAGAGATAACAATTATAAATATATATGCACCCAATATAGGAGCCCCTCAATACATAAGGCAAATGCTAACAACTATGAAAAAGGAAACTGACAGTAACACAGTCATAGTGGGGGACTTTAACACCCCACTTACACCAATGGACAGATCATCCACACAGAAAATTAATAAGGAAACACAAGCTTTAAATGACACAATAAATCAGCTGGATTTAATAGATATCTATAGGACATTACATCCAAAAACAGCAGATTACACATTCTTCTCAAGTGCACATGGAACATTCTCCAGGATAGATCACATTTTGGATCATAAATCAAGCCTTGGTAAATTCAAGAATATTGAAATCGTATCAAGCATCTTTTCTGACCACAACGCTATGAGATTAGAAATCAATTACAGGAAAAAAACTGTAAAAAACACAAACACATGGAGGCTAAACAATACACTACTAAATAACCAACAGATCACTGAAGAAATCAAAGAGGAAATCAAAAAATACCTAGAGACAAATGACAAGGAAAACACAACAATCCAAAATCTATGGGATGCAGCAAAGGCAGTTCTAAGAGGGAAGTTTATAGCGATACAATCCTACCTCAAGAAACAAGAAAAATCCCAAATAAACAATCTAACCTTACACCTAAAGAAACTAGAGAAAGAAGAGCAAACAAAACCCAAAGTGAATAGACGGAGAGAAATCATAAAGATCAGAGCAGAAATAAATGAAATAGAGACAAAGAAAACAATAGCAAAAATCAATAAAACTAAAAGCTGGTTCTTTGAGAAGATAAATAAAATTAATAAACCTCTAGCAAGACTCATCAAGAAAAAGAGGGAGAGGACTCAAATCAATAAAATTAGAAATGAAACAGGAGAAGTTACAATGGACACCGCAGAAATAAAAAGCACCATAAGAGATTACTACAAGCAACTATATACCAATAAAATGGACAACCTGGATGAAATGGACAGATTCTTAGACAGGTATAATCTTCCAAGACTGAATCAGGAAGACATAGAAAATATGAACAGACCAATCACAAGTAATGAAATTGAAACTGTGATTAAAAATCTCCCAACAAACAAAAGTCCAGAACCAGATGGATTCACAGGTGAATTTTATCAAACATTTAGAGACACCCATCCTTCTCAAACTCTTCCAAAAAACTGCAGAGGAAGGAACACTCCCAAACTCATTTTATGAAGCCACCATCACCCTGATACCAAAACCAGACTAAGATACTACAAAAAAAAGAAAACTACAGACCAATATCACTGATGAATGTAGATGCAAAAATCCTCAAGAAAAGACTAGCCAACAGAATTCAACAACACATTCAAAGGATCATACACCATGATCAAGTGGGGTTTATCCCTGGAATGCAAGGATTCTTCAATATATGCAAATCAATCAATGTGATACACCATATTAACAAACTGAAGGATAAAAACCACATGATCATCTCAATAAATGCAGAAAAAGCTTTTGACAAAATTCAACACCCATTTATGATAAAAACTCTCCAGAAAGTGGGCATAGAGGCAACCTACCTCAACATAATAAAGGCCATATATGACAAACCCACAGCAAACATCATTCTTAATGGTGAAAAACTGGAAGCATTCCCTCTAAGATCAGGAACAAGACAAGGATGTCCACTCTCACCACTACTATTCAACACAGTTTTGGAAGTCCTTGCCACGGCCATCAGAGAAGAAAAAGAAATAAAAGGAATCCAAATTGGAAAAGAAGTAAAACTGTCACTGTTTGCAGATGACATGATACTACCTAGAAAATCCTAAAGATGCCACCAGAAAACTACTCAAGCTAATGAATGAATTTGGTAAAGTTGTAGGATACAAAATTAACACCCAGAAATCTCTTGCATTTCTATACACTAACAATGAAAGACCGGAAAGAGAAATTAAGGAAACAATCCCATTCACCATTGCAACAAAAAGAATAAAATACCTAGGAATAAACCTAACCAAGGAGGTAAAAGACCTGTACTCAGAAAACTATAAGACACTCATGAAAGAAATCAAAGACGATACAAACAAATGTAGGGATATACCATGGTCTTGGATTGGAAGAATCAACATCGTGAAAATGACTATATTACCGCAAGCAATTCACAGATTCAATGAAATCCCGATCAAATTACCAATGGCATTTTTCACAGAACTAGAACAAGAAATTTTACGATTTGTATGGAAATGCAAAAGACCCCGAATAGCCAAAGGAATCTTGAGAAGGAAAGATGGAGTTGGGGGAATCAGGCTTCCTGACTTCAGGCTATACTACAAGGCTACAGTGATCAAGACAGTATGGGACTGGCACAAAAACAGAAATATAGAACAATGGAACAGGATAGAAAGCCCAGAGATAAACTATGGTCAACTAATCTATGACAAAGGAGGCAAGGATATACAATGGAGAAAAGACAGCCTCTTCAATAAGTGGTGCTGGGAGAACTGGAAGCTACATGTAAAAGAATGAAATTAGAACACTTCCTAACACCATACACAAAAATAAACTCAAAATGGATTAAAGACCTAAATGTAAGGCCAGACACTATAAAACTCCTAGAGGATAACATAGGAAGAACACTCTTTGACGTAAATAACAGCAAGATCTTTTTTGATCCACCCCCTAGAATAATGGAAATAAAAACAAAAATAAATAAGTGGGACCTAATGAAACTTCAAAGCTTCTGCACAGCAAAGGAAACTATAAGCAAGACGAAAAGACAACCCTCAGAATGGGAAAAAATATCTGCAAACAAATCAGCAGACAAAGGACTAATCTCCAAATATATAAACAGTTTATCCAGCTCAATATCAAAAAAACAAGCAACCCAGTCAAAAAATGGGCAGAAGACCTAAATAGGCATTTCTCCAAAGAAGACATATGGATGGGCAAGAGGCACATGAAAAGCTGCTCAACATCACTAATTATTAGAGAAATGAAAATCAAAACTACAATGAGGTATCACCTCACACCAGTTAGAATGGGCATCATCAGAAAATCTACAAAGAGTAAATGCTGGAAAGGGTGTGGAGAAAAAGGAACGCTCTTGCATTGCTGGTGGGAATGTAAATTGATACAGCCACTATGGTGAACAGTATGGAGGTTCCTTGCAAAACTAAAAATAGAACTACCATATGACCCAGCAATCCTAGGACTGGACATATACCCAGAGAACACCATCATTCAGAAAGACACATGCACTCCAATGTTCATTGCAGCACTATTTACAATAGCCAGGACATGGAAACAACCTAAATGTCCATCAATAGATGAATGGATAAAGAAGATGTGGTACATACATACAATGGAATATTACTCAGCTGTAAAAAGCAATGAAATTTGGACATTTGTAGAGACATGGATGGAGCTAGAGACTGTCATACAGAGTGAAGTGAGTCAGAAAGAGAAAAACAAATATTGTATATTAACACATATATATGGACTATAGAAAAATGATACAGATCAACCGGTTTGCAAGGCAGAAATAGAGACACAGATGTAGAGAACAAACATATGGACACCAAGTGGGGAAAGCGGGGAGGGTTGGGGGGGCAATGAATTGGGAGATTGGGATATCAAATTGTACACTCTAAATATATGCAGTTTATTGTAAAAAATAAAAAAATAAAAAGTTAATAAATAAATAAATAAGAAAAAAAAAATCTACCCTCTTAGCAAATTTCAAGTCTGCAGTATTGTTAACCACAGTTGTCATGCTGTAGGTGAGATCTCTAGAACTTATTCATCCTGCAGAACTGAAACTTTGTATCTGTTGACCAGTGTCTCCCCATTTCCTCCTATTCCCCAGACCTTAGCAACCACCATTCTACCCTCTGCTTCTGTGAGTTTCACTATCAGATTTCACATATGAGTAAGATCATAAGGCATTTGTCTTTCTAAGTCTGGCTTACCTAATTTAGCATAATATCCTCTGGGTTCATCTGTGTTGTTGCAAGTGGCAGTATTTTCTCTCTCTCTCTTTTTTAAGGCTGAATGCCATCCCATTGTGCATATATACCACATGCTCTTTATCCATTCAACCAGTGATGGACACTTAAGTTGTTTCCATGTCTTGGCTATGGTCAATAACATTGCAATGACCACGGGAGTGCAGATATCTCTTCCAAGTACTGTCTTCATTTCCTTTGGACATACACCCAGAGGTGGGATTGCTGGATCATATGGTAACAATTTTTAATTTAATTATTTTAAAATAAATAAATTTTTATTTAATTAAAATGGTAATTTTTAATTTAATTGAAAATTAAACTTATTTTTAATTTTGTGAAGAACCTCCATACTGTTTTCCATAGTGGCCGAACCAATTTACATTCCCACCAACAATGTACAGGATTCCCTTTTCTCCACATCCTTGCCAATATTTGTTATCTCCTGTCCTCTTGATAACCTTCATTTCTTTTTTATTTTCTCTCCCTCTCACATATGCAAGCACTTTCCAAATTTTATACACAATATCCAAATTTTCTACTTAATGGCGATTTTGAGGGCATAACAGAGAGAACTGGCACAGAGAGAATGCTGTCTGTGATAGGTGGAGAGGAGAGTACTGGGCAGTTGAGGCCATCACACCCTCCTGTTCTCAGGATGTTGCAGAAAAAAACTGATCCCACGAGAAACCAAGCACAACACTCGGAGAGTTGGAGAACTCAGGTTTATTGAGCTGGCGGACCCAGACGAGCTAACGCTCCAAAATTCTGGGGCCCCGTTTCAGGAGAGTCTTCTCCTTATATAGGTTAAAACATACAGCTATAATTGGTACAAACTGATTGGCTACAAATTTCCATAGGTCATGGGCAGTTACAGAGCATGGGAGTTGCCATGGGTTACACACACAGTAGGGGGTCCTAACAGGAACTTATAGGAGCCGGACATTCCATTCCTATCAGGACTAAGGTCACAATTTGCATTCTCATATTGGTTGCAGGTTGAAGTTAATGGTCACTTAACAAGTCTATGTGCAAAGGGTCTCGAACAAAGGCTTGGGGTGGGTGCCTGAGAGTGAGACATTCTTCCCTTATCTGATCACTCTTAGTAATTCATTTTACTGTTTAACTGAGAGTGGGGAGCAGGCCTTTGCAAGATAGAGGAGAGTAAGCAATTACATGTATGGAAGTTTCAATTTCCTCATCAAGGACTAGGTTACCTTCCCCCCACCCACAGCTCAACTGCATCTTTTCCTGCAGGGTTCCCTGTTCCTCACTTGATCTCCCTGTGCTTGGCAGGGTCTCTGCCCCTTGTGTCCTTCTAAGGCTATAACTAAACATCTCAGAGAAATCTCTGATGAACCCAGTGCAGTATGGGGTCCCTCCAGAAAGCGTATTGCCTCTAGTCAGGAGGTTAAATGCTGGAGAGAAAGCCTTGTTCAGGGAGTTTTGACCTACTTGAACTACTCCAGGAGAAAGGCAGGTGGTCACAATTGGGTGCAAGCTCACAGGAGGCCTGGAAAAGATGATCTAAGAATCGATCTAGTTTTCCAGAAGAGCCACATGTCTGAGGGAGGTCCCTGAGCTTAGATGATTAGTTTAGAAGATTCCAGCTAATAGAAGCAAAAATAAACCAAATACTTGTCTGTAGCAAGGGACTTAAAATACCTATCAGTGTCTTCCCTCTGGAGAATCACCCAGCAACCCCTAGATTTATAGTATGTATCTCATCATTTAATCTGGGTTCATAGGAATATATCTCTGAGTAAATCAATAAATCTTTGACTAAAACAGCTTAGAGAGGACTGAGCCCAGAAACAGGAACTTCAAGCCTCCAGCAAGTCTTTGAAGCAGCCTGTGATGCTCTCCTTAGATAAGGATGCAAATTACCTTTGGTGTGACTTCTCAGAAGATGCCTCCTTTTGGAGTGGATATAAAGTGGTTTCCAGGCTCTTGAGAAGAGATAATGAATAGCTCTTTCAAAGAAGATTTGTGCCGAATGGTCCATATTGTTTTCAAGTCCTTCCCATAGGGAAGTGGGCAGGAGTTCAGTGAGTTGTTGGATTAACAGTTAAGCAGTAGAGTGTGAGAGAGGTTTTCTTTTTCATAGTAATAGTGCGGGTCCAGTGCTGGCCACGCCGCTCACATCATACTTGAATCGTCATTCAGTTATGTCAGTCGTTAGAAAATACAACCCAAAGATGCAGTTAGAAAATGAAAATTTGGATTCATTCAGAATTTTATTCTCTTGTGCCTACCTGCAGTGTGGTCCCCCAACACAGGTGAGCATCTCTGTTCTAGGAAGTAAAAAGATACCAGGAGTCTCCTCCTGGGGAGGGGGAGCAGCTCTACTTTCACAGACCACTCCTCAGTCAAGAGGCCTGGAGTTCCTTGCCAAATACTTTCCACTTATAGGTACTTCTATGTCTGTGAAGAGAAGTGCTTGTTGAAATTTTACATACACATGTTTTTCCATAAGACAAAGGAAACTGGACTAGGAGACTAATGGTGTTCAGTGCTTTCTCGGTTGAAGGAGCCCATATTTCCAGGAGAATGACTGGAACTTCACAGTGGTGGTCAAGTGGTTCAAGCACTTCTAAACAAACTGTCATGGATGTTGGGGTCCTGTTGAATGTCCCCTCAAGGTGAGAGGCCTTTCTGCAAAGGACACTGATGCCACCGCCTCCAGACAGAGCATGCTATAATCTGAACCTTTGTTCTGTGAGCTGGTCTAGGCCACTGTGTCCCACGGTGGGGATTCAGGGGTATCAATAACTCCCTTATCTAATTGGAAGGGTCTCAGACTCACCAAATGACCTCATCACTCTTAAACTCGATATTTAGCACAGACTCGGGAGCGTCTCTCTTTTATAATTTCATGCACAGCTATCACTATGACCAGTATAAAATGAGAATTTGTGACAGGGGCTTATTTTAAATGTCCTTGCCAGTCAGTGCAGATTTTGGACCATGGGAGATGCGGGGATGCTATTTTCTTGTAAAATGTAGCTAATAAATATGTAAATCAGACTATCTTTATTCATAACCTGGCAGGGATCAGACATGAGATAACAGCCAAAAAACACTATGTTATCTATAATATTAAGTGATTTAATATCTCAAACCTCAAACACTGGGAAAATAGCATGAAAAAAACTATTTGTTCCTGGTCAACTTCTTGGCATGCAATATTTAACACGCCTGTCAATTCTTCCTGTGCACAAGCTTGGAACTTGAAACGATAGATATATTTTTGCCTTTTCTAAGCTACCTTGTGCTTTCAACTGTGCATACTGGGTGAGCCCTTCTGATAACTACCTCACTGTCAGAAGGTGCTTCTTTAGCTGTGGTCCATCCTTATTGTGCTGTTCAGAGGCTTGGAAGTGGCAGCAAAATCCCTCATGTTTTTATCTTCTTCTTCAGTTCCAGGACCCTACGAGGTGGAGGAAGTCCCTTGAGTCAAGTTTCCGCTGCTCTCCCATTCATCTTGATCCTCCATCCTGCTGATGTCTGTTTCCCCTGAGAGCTGTGCTGCCAGGAGAGCTGAGAAATATCCTTCCTGTTAGAAACCTAGGAACTCATTTCCTTCAGAGACATGTTTTTCTCTGGGTCATCCAATTATCCTCACCCAGCAGAGTAATCACTGAGACTCTGTGCACTCTTGGAATTGAAGGAATTTTAGAGGTCAGCCAGCCAGGCTAACACATTGGATCCCTTGAGGAAAGAGCCCTGGAAAGTTGGAGACAGTGCCTCAGCGCAGCACCGTCATCTCCCAGCTCTGTGACCTGAACTCGGGAGGGTTAGTTCACTTCTCAGCCTTGCTTTTCTCAGCCACAAAACTGGGATAATGATGCCCACCCTGGAGATGAGAGGCGGTCCCTGAGGTAAGGGGTTTACGCAGTAAGTGGCACAAGGTAGGCAGTCAGCAAATGCGAATTTCCATCCCTCATCATTTTCTTGTCCAAATGAGGAGTTTATTTTAAACGTGGGGTCATGTAGATGAGAATATTCTTCCTCAAACAGTAAACATTCATCTCCTGGTTTATGATGTATACGGCACTTTCACATATAATGTCTCATTCCATCCTGGCAAGGAGCGCTGATGGGTGTCATCCACATTGTATAAATGAGCGTGTGGCATCTTGGAGAGGGTAACCGCTCGTGGTCTTCCCTCATACTGATAGGGACAGAGTAAAGGGACAAAGTAGGTGATTAAATAACCCCACTAGGGGATTGTAAGTAGAAAAAAGTATGGGACAGCCCTGTAAGCTAATGGTTACCCAGAAAGCAGCTCTGCTTAACCACAAAACCAAGCAGGCTTGCTTAGCAACAAAACCATGTGACACAAGCACGAGAGAAGCCCCCAAACAATAAAACAATGGTGGCATGAGACCCACATGCTGCCCAGTGAGCTCAGTAAGTTAATGATCCCTAGGACATGCTGTCTGCACACATAAAAAAAAAAAAATACTTTATGGAAAGGTGCTCACTGTACAGACCTGAAATAATTTTTACAGTCCTGGCTTGCCCATGTAGGGACAAGAAACTCCCCTGCCCAACCTGGAGAAGGAGCTGATGATGGAAGCATGACATCAGCTCAAGAAAGACAAAGAAGATCCTTTCCCCCTCCCCACTTTGCCTCTGATTATAAAACCGTAGCCCACTAAGTTCTTGGCATGGCACCCTCTTGCCTGCCTGCTTGTAAGCCTCACAAGCGTCTTATTCTAATAAATCCCTTCTTATCTATCACTTTGCCCCTCGCTGAATTCTTTCTGCGCTGAGACGTAAAGGACCAGGCTCCTCAGAGCCCCCTGAAACCACACCCATTGGTTTCAGCACCACTGTGTGCATCCTCTTAATCCTGTTCCACGTTTTCTTTCTTCCATAGCATTTGTCATTTTCTAACTTACACAGCTACTGTGTTTACCGTTTATTGTCCCTCTATGCCTGCTAGGATCTGAGCTTCACAAGGACAGCCATCTATTCTGCTGATTTCCTGTACTAGCCCAAGGACCCAGAATGGTGCCTGGAAAGTAGGATTTTTCCACTCAATATCTGATGAACAAACTGACCAAACTCATGCACTTAGAGAGGAACAGAGGAGACTCAAACCCCAGACTCCTATCCCTATATTCCATTCACCAACTAGCAAGAGTGTCACACTGATTAGTAGTAAAGAGTGTTGAGCTGAATAAGATGGAGAGATGGCAGGGAAGAAGGAAACAGAGAAAGAGGGGAGGAAGAGGGAAAGAGGTGAGGGAAGGAAAGAGGAGGAGAACGTGAGCCTCTAGGGAGGTACTGCACAGGGAGCTTGCAAATGTTCTCTCCTCTAGCGCACGACGGGGTATTGTTACCCCTGTGTCGTGCCTGCCCAGCTGCTGGGTGGATAATGTCCTGAGATAGATGATGAGAAATAAGATGTCCGCCCCCAGCTTCCTCACAGATTAGGCACTGCCAGTATTCCCTTTAGAATGCCACTGTGATATGCAGGGCCTCCTACTCAGCTCAAGATATGACCCTTGGGGGCCTATGTTTCTAAACGGTGTAAACCCAGGATTTCATCACTCTGCGTGTGGGCACTGCTGAACTGGCCCCGGAGGCGGGTGTCATCATCTTCCAGGACAGATGCAAAGCAGTCATGCTGGCGATGTTTTAATATCGCTGTGTACTATTAGAAGGAAAGACACTGGGAGGGGTGATCAGGAAAAGAGTAAAACTATTTCCCAGAAGCGTCACCATAGTTCCAGGGAACCGGGAAATGGGAATTTAAGTCATTTTGAGTCTATGTAGGCAGCTTTCTGGAAAGGAAAGCTCATGTTCCACCACCCCACACCCGAAAGTCTGCTCCCAGAAAACTTTATCTGACTAGTTATGGAGTCTCTCGTGCCCAAACCACTGTGGGAACATTTCCTGTCTTCCTTGACCCAGCAGGTGTCAGGGCAGGAGACCTTCCTTCTTCCACCAGAGCCTGGCACCTGAGAGCAGCTGTTTTTGTCCCTGTGCACCTCCCTCCACCAATGTGCTCACACACTGTGGGCCCCCGTGGGCCATTTCCTTTCTTGTTCAGCTGATTCCTGTTATTTGAGGTAGTTACTGCAAAGTCACCACAGACACAGAAGTAGTGAATTCTGAACCACTGCTTCTAGGGGAAATAGAGGGCTAGGTTCCTGAGAGCCTCTGGTCACATGTTCATCAATCCATCAATACATACCTTTGTTTAGGTGTATTTCTGTTTTAAAACACCTTACTTAATAGAAATTGTTGGTTCATTAATATTGAGCTCAGGACCAACAGCACTATGACTCATGGCTGGACGAAACATCTTACACACTTATTTTCTCCGTGAGACACATCACAGCCTTCTTGCACTTGGGGGCATTGGATAGCACTTCAGCACTACACTTGGGGGCCATTCCAAACAGCAAAATCACCAACAGAAAGCACAGAAATGTGAAAAACGTGACTCTAAATAGACCATGAAAAGAACACTTGTTTACAGTCTGAGCGCTGAAACAAGAAACAGAGTGTCACCTTCTTTGACCTCCGCTGGGAATGCATGCATTGAGGAACTCAAATTTTTGCCACTCTCTGCATGTCTGCAAATGACCACCAAAGTTTCATGAGTACTGACTTCAAGTTACAAATAAACATTAGCAGTTGGTGAATTCTCAAATATGAATCTGTGAATAAAGAGGACCGACTGTATTTACAGGAAGTGGTTGGCAGTGCTGTGAGTTTCTGGGAGAAGAGACTTAGATCAGTATGCCAATGAACTCCACCCACAGTTCATCAACACTTGCCCACAAGACACCAAGCAGAACAGTCTTTAGTAAAAGGCTAAGCAATACTCCATCCCATCAAATCGTAATCAAATCACTCCACATTCATTCAGTATTTGGTCCTGAAAGCCACAATGTGGCAGTGGGGGGAAAGGGACCAAGTAAAGCAGAAATCATCACCATCACCTTCATCACCATCATCACCACCACCACCACCCGCTTCATCCTCACCATCAACAATAAAACATTAAGCATTTACTATGTGCTCACACTGTTCTAACTACTCTACGTGGTTAATTTTCACAACAACCCAATGAGGCAGGTTCTGCTAGTATCCTTGTATCATCAAAAAAGATACTAAGTCTCACTGAGTTTAAGCACCTGGCTAGTTTCAATAAGGAAAAACATGTGCCTCTTACCTGGACAATAGATGAGTTTCTTTTAAAAACTGCACAGTGTAAGTCAAATCCTGATTTGTTTCCCATGTTACTTACCTTTGAAAAAAGCGGATGTGCAGAGCCATCTGTGTTCAGAGGGTTGCAAAACAGTGTGAATACACTTAATGCCACTGAACTATACACCTAAAATGGTAAGTCTTATGATATATATTTTACCACAATAACACACACACACACACACACACACACACACAAACACGATGGGTAGAATAATCTGTATTTCCCCAAACCCATTATGTGATTCAACATCTTCTGTGCCTTTGCATATACTGTTCATTTTGTCTGAATGCCCTTTCTTGGCTTGTCTGCTTATTCACCCTACAAAACACACTATAAGCAGGGTCCTCTCCTTGGTGAATCCTTTGTCTTTCCTGCTTTCTTCACCCTTTCTACCCCCAGTTAATCTCTCCCTCCTCCGAAGCAACTCTGGACCTCTTACATATCTATTATTATTGCACATAAGACAGTTCATTGCCAATATTTGTCCATGCATATTTTGCTCCTTTTTTTGTCTGTGTCTCTCAGGCCTAGTCTGGTCTCTGACACATAGCAAGTGCTCCACAGATGCGTGTAGCACAGAAGGAAAGTTTTACTAACCTATCTACAATAACACTCAAGTGATCACATCTGGAACCAGGCCTAAGACATCAAATGAAGGGAGAAATTGTCATCTCGAGCTTGGATCCATGTTCTTCTCCAGCCCAGAGATTTGTTTGGAAGTGGCAATTGCTTTTCATTATCAGGGCAGCCTGTCTCCTGTGATGTCAATCTAAAAACCATCTAGGAATGTTATCCATGAAATTATTTAAACTTTCTGTAACAAAACTGACATCTTATGACATCTTAATTTTCCTTGAAGCTTTCCTACACATTCCTTTATTTCACCATCAGCCGTGGACAGGGTGGCAACCTGGGGTGGTGAGGACAATATTTGGACTGAAAACTGGAGACCGGGATTCCAGTTCCAACACTGGAGACCGGGATTCCAGTTCCAACACTGGCACTATCTAGCCCTCTGGGTATCTGTGGGGACTTAAATGTTCTGGCTCAAAGTTTTCCTCTCTGTAACATGGAACAAATGCTCCTTTCTTTGTGTTAACAGGATTGTCCCAAGTATCAAATGAGGTGGTACATGTTAAATATCTTTGAAATTTGTAAAGCATTTTGAAAACAGAAGATGTTTCTATAATTAGGTGTGGACGAAGAATGTGGCTGCTGCATCAGTAAACAAAGGATGTTGTGGCCATCAAGCCCTTAGCCACTGCAGCCACCCCCACTGTGCACCCTGATGGGATTCAGGATGGTGAAATATAATATACTGGCCCTAGATACTTAAGGTGCATATCAAATGAATGATTTCAAGGAGCCCAGATACTTGTATTTTTCTATACATAGAAAAGAGCTAAAATCATCACCTTGAGATGTCTGGTTTTCTTTAATTAACAGCAATCTTTTGATGTTCTGACTACCTGGATTTTGCTGCAAAACTCCTCTCTATCCTGGCTCCTCCCTCACCTCTTTGGAGCAGTCCCTCAGAGCTATCTGAGAGACTGCCTCCTGGGCTTGAGTCCTCAGAAAGTCCTCCAAATAAAACATAATTCTCAACTTTAAGTTGTGCAATTTTTTTTTTCAGTTTACATAGGTTCATCGGTGTGATATCTAGTCTCCTTTCCCCATATATGTCTCTTTTCAAGATCTAAGTGAGTTCCACTGTAACAGGACCTCACAACATAGCAGAGAGGGCATAGTATGGCCTGCACATCACTGTCTCCTACCCCCATGCTCATGGCAGACATCATTAATCAACCACAGCACTGCTTGTGGTCCTTCTGAACACACTACTCTGCGTAGAGCACATTTTTAAAAATTACTTATGGTGAAGGACCATTTTCTTTTTGTCTCTTTTAACTTCTATCAGATTGCAGACCAGAATGCAGGTCCTACTGCACATGACTAGTACACAGCTCATGCTGCACGAGACACCCTGTGAATCTGATAATGCAGGAAGTGGTTCATACTCTGTTCAACAGAACAAGTCTACTGATCACATGCTTGGATGTTATGGCAACATTAAATTGCTATGAGAGTTCCTCAATGCTTCTTTTCTAATTTGTACACTTGGACTATACCTTGAATAGCACCACTCTAGGCAGCAGGTTTCAACTGATGTGGGTTAGCTTGTGAGATTAACCTTCTTTGCCACTCCTGACCCTGGCTTTTCTTCTGCAAAATGAGATGCGCAGCACCAACCTCACAGGCTTCTCATGAGAATCAAATGAGACAATTTGTGAGAAAGCCCTTTGTAAACTCTGCCATGTTATCCAAATGTTAGATTATTACTGTGATCCCCATATCCATTTTCTAGTCCTTGAAAATCATATAACAGTATGTATAAAAGCTTTGCTCAACAAATGCAGGGTATTTTCTCATTATTAGTATCTTCTTTTTGCATTTGTTTTCCTAGACCAAGAATGTTCATAATTTTTTTTCATTCATTTCTTATTTGCCAGCACTTCAACCCTACTGTAAGGGACTGTTAAAATGTCACTTAGTCTGTCTGGGGCTTCCCGCAGGGCCCTGAAGCCTTGGAAATCACAATAGATGCCAAGTACCCACACATCCTCAGCAGGGCATGCTGAGAGATTGGAAAACCAGTTCTGCAAGCAGCAGCCCTTCATCTAAGTCCAGGCTTAAGGAAGTGGGGAGGGAGGGGTAGAAGGAGGGTTTGACAGAGTTGTCAGGTCTCTGTTCTCCTCCCTCTGTCTCTGGGAGGGTGGAAGGGGCTTCTGCCTCACTTTAAGTCAAGTGAGAGAGCTTTGATGGAACTACCCAGAGAATCCAGCATGTGCCAGCTGGCATCTGAGGCACATGGAAACATGTGTCTTATCATCAAGAGATTCCAAAGAGGAGTGGCCGTGGCTGACATTGCAACCGTCTGATCATAGAGAGCAAAGGTGAGCTCCAGGAACCCGATGTGGGCTTGGTGAAAGGGACCAAAGAAGACAGTCTGGAGGGACAATGTGATCCCAAGAGAGAGCCGCGTCATCTGAAGTCCAGAGCCTGAGAAGTGAACGCTTGCCTGTGCTGAGGAAGCTACTCAGAGGTGTGTGTGTGTGGCGGGGGGTGGTATGTGTGCATGTGTGGTATGGTGCATGTGTGTGTGTGTGTGTGTGTGTGAGGGTGAGTGTGCAAGGACCCCGCAAAAGTGCTGATGAGGGCAAAACCTAGCAAATGTGTAACTTCCACCTTCCACCCAGAGGGACCAGCCCAAATGACAACCTATCAGCATGTAAGACAATTTCCTTTTCTCCTGTTCTGCTCACCCTATTGGCCTTGCCCGGAATATTCAGAAACAGTATTCCAGGAATGGCAGAGACCAGGCATCCAGCCTGAAGCAAGCTTGTGCTGAGTGAGAAATTCACATTTTAATTATTGTATTTTACTCCCCTGGAAATGGATAATTATTAGATTGGACTTAACATATTGATGCCAAAACTGAGGGCTTATTTGTTCAGTATCTAAAAAAAAAACAATGAAAGAAACAGAAAGTACTGTCTAAGATTTCATCCAGGGATGGGAGAAAAAGTTAGTTAAATCAATCTTCTAACCCTCTATCAAGTTCATTTAACAGATAGGCTTTATCATCAGTTATTTTAATTCCCTCTGGACTTTCTACAGCCACAGGAAGTGTCATGAGCTGAGACACGAGCAGAGCTAGGAAACTAGTGAAAACTGGTTTTCAACACTTATCATGAATGCCTTTGAAAAGACCTGATCAACTCTGATGACCAACCAGTCAGGGCTGTATTCCTTCTGATGGCACCACCTCGGCTTTAGGAATTAAACACAGTGCAGCCACCACCACTGCTGCCTCCACACCTCCTCTACCACCTCCACCTCCACCATCACCACCTCCACTTCCACCACCTCCACCTCCACCATCACCACCTCCACTTCCACCACCTCCACCTCCACCATCACCACCTCCACTTCCACCACCTCCACCTCCACCATCACCACCTCCACTTCCATCACCTCCGTCTCCACCATCACCACCTCCACTTTCATCACCTCCATCTCCATCATCACCACTGCTACCTTGACTACCACCTTCACCTCTGCCTTCACCACCACCATCATTTCCACCTCCACTACTACCACCTCTCTCCCCACCATCTCCACCTCCACCACCTCCACATCCAGCAGTGCCACTACCACCACTGTTGCCACTACTCCTACCACCATCACCATTACCACCACCACTACCACCATGATTATTGCCACCACCATGGCTGCCACTCCTGCCACCACCTCCACAACCACTATCACCCCCCCCACCACCAGTAAGGTTTCATCTCCACTACCCCCACTGTCACTATTACCACCACCACCATCTCTGCCATCACCACCACTACAGTCACCACTGGTATCACTGCCGCCACTGTCACTATTTTTATGTATTAGTGTGTGCTGAGCCCAGTGAAAAATACTGCATGCATAATATTTAATTCTCATTGCTGTCTTTGGAAGTAAACACCATTATTATCCTTATTTTACAAAGGATGAAACAGAGGCTCAGAGAGGTTAAGTAACTTGTCCAAGGATGCAGAACTGTATTTGAACTTTACTTTGACTTGGTAAAAATAAGGAAAATAATGGAAGTGCTATTCTTGGAAAAATCTTCATTTCCGCACCAGCTTTCAGGAGGTCTGCAAGACTAAAATAGTCACGCTTCTCATATTTTATCCTCTTAAAGATACACTTAAAGAGGCTTAATTAACAGAGAAAAACATTGCAAACACAAGATTATAAAAATACATTTCAAGGCTAAAAGAATCTGAGCAAATCCTAATCTCAAAATGTTCCAGAGGGTTTGCAGGCACGTGTTGGTAGTGAAAAGGGCAACCAGTGGAGAGTGAATAGGAGAAACTGTTCTTCTGGAGGGTGGGCCTCTGTGCATCCTCGTGGTTGTTTCATTATTAATTTCCTGAAACATTTACTTACTCCCTAATGACAACGGTTTAGAACTTCTTGGCAAAATCACTGCATCAATGAGGTAATTCTTTTGGGTAACCCTTATGATTATTTAATGAGAAAGAAAATTGCCGCCAGTCTCAGTGCCATCTTAAAACCTCCTTGCTGGATGCGTGCTCTCTGATCACTTCCTCTCTTGTACCAGCATCATCCTCCTTGATCCCCATCAGAGTAATAACCCTGTAACCCCAAATCATCGTTTTGCTTAATATTTTTTTTCGCTGGAGCAGAGGTCCTAATTCTCACTTGAACATACTGAGTTTGAGTTGCCATTGAGTGATCATGGTAGGCATGCTAAGTGAGCAACTGGACACATAGCTTTAGAGTTCAAAGGACAGTTCTGGGTATGGAACATATGTTTGGAAATTACTAATATACAGATTATAACTGTAGCAATAGCAGTAGATAAACTTTCCTAGGTAGAGCATTAAAGAGTGGGAAAGGCACAGGGCTGGGGTAGAGTGTACAGAGTAAGTCCTGCAGGTAGAGTGAGCTAAATATGGAAGTAGTGAGCTGCAGGAGTGCCAGTTGACACATTATTGCTGTAATTGGGAAGGGCTGCTTTAAGAAAAAGTGATATTTTTGAAAACAACCCATACATGACTATGGTAGAAACTTAGGAGAATGAAAAAAAGAAACATCCCACCATCAGTCATCATTGTATAACCGAGAGATCATTATTATGACCATTTTTGTACCTCTTTCCAGCCATTTAAAATATATTTTATATTACATATTTTTATATCAATGAGATTATAGAACATATACTGTGCTTAGTGTCTTTTTGTATATGCTTCTCGTGATGTTACAAATGATTTGAAAATGTCATTCAAACGTGTGCCTAACGGAAAACTTTAAAAATGTTTATCCTGAGAGCACAATTCCTGAGTAGAAATTTGTCCTCTGTCTGGATGTGGGAGAGAAGACTGGATTTAGGTTCAGTTTGGGAGGGAGGGGGGAGCCCATTTTGAGAAGCACGTGTATATACAACATCTTGAGACTTTCATGAAGTTATAATTACTTCATATGAGCTCAGCACTTGTTTTCCTCTTTAAAATTGAAGCTGTTCCTTCTATTTTGAAAACCTGCCAACTACATGAGGGATTTGAAGGTTTGAATATAATACTAAGTTCTAGAGACATTATTATAATTATACAAGGATAAATAGAAGGTTGCCTAAATTACAGACAAAATAAGTCATCTTCTGCCATTTTTGGTTTTCCGTAATGAGAAAATTTCACACACAAAGACACTAGAGACTAACACACATTTGCCGTATCTTCCAGAGGTGGATGTCGTAACACAGCATGTCATGTACGTGACAAATGCCTCCCGCATTTGTATTGACACATGGTTTAGAATGTTAGAATTGGCGGGGCTTTATAGCAGATAAATGGAGGAGAGGAGAGGGAATTTAGAGCAACAAAACAACAGCACTGAATTGGGAGGAGTAGGGAAGAATAAGGAGCCCGTATTATTTCCAGGTAAGCTGTAAAATTGGACATCCATTCATCCTGGATTAGTGATGGAATTTAAGGAACCAGTGCCCTGATAGCCGAGTTGTCCTGTTAGATCTTTTCAAGTTGCTAAACAAGAATATAGACAGCCAAAGAGTTGTTCCTTTTCTTTTGTAGCTCAGTATAGGATGTTATTAGGGGTGAAATTTGGTTCCTCAATATTGTGACCAAATGGCCATCCCCATTCCAGATCTGAACCTTGACAAGTCACTGAACAACCTAAGGCTCAGTTTCCTCAGTGGCCCTCTGCACTATGATTATGGCATGAGATAATATGTGTGAAAGCGTATTGTAAAACGTAAGGAACTATATGAGTGACGGTGATAACTTTTTCCAGCCATTTTGCAAATGTGAAAACAGAATTTTATAGACAAATATACCCGCAAGTATGATTCATTTCTGCCAATTCTAAGGTAGGTCCCAGCGATAAGGGGGAATTCTTCTTTTATTCCTCTGCTTCATCACCTTCTGCCTTTGACTTACATCTGATATTTGAAACGGTAATTTTCATTTGCTTTTGAAGTCAATGAAATGACTGCTTCATGTGCCGTGACTCTCCTGGGATGGCTGGACTGCCTTTGAGGTTGATGACAAATACAGAACCACTTGGAAGACTCTGGTCTAAGTCGGGTTGAGAGCCAAAATGTTAGTTTATGCCTAAATTTCCCCACCGTGGGCTGTGAACCCAGTCTTTCCTCACAGTGGCCCAATCAGCAATGGTGACGGACAGTCTCTAGTCTGGACCAAGTGCTTTTCACACTCTCATGAGACACCTGTGGGGCTGAGTCTAGTGCCTTCCCTGTTTGATTTTCCTTGCTTAAGCTCAGGTGTGATGTAAAATCCACGTTAGTTCATGCTTTAGATATCTCTCAGTGACAAAACTTAGGAGCATGCAATACATATGTAACCCAGCAATGTATCAGACTGAGGCCAGAGTACAGTAGCTAGTCACTCTGGGGCTCTGGCCATATTTCTTTGTTAACAAATATTTTTGTTTTTGTTTTTCTGCCAAGAATGAATGCTGTATAGTTCATTTCTGAGAGAGAGAGAGAGAGAGGCAGGCTCATCCCCTCCCCTCCCCCAATTCCTATCTTTTGCAGTTGATTTCACAGGTTTGTCTCTTTCTTCACTGGCTAATGCTTCTTTGTGGCCTGGGTCCTAATTCCTCTTAGACTTCCTTGAACAGTCACTTATTTTTTCCAACTGAACAATGGGCTTGCTTCCTTGTCGATGGCCAAGAAATCCTTAAAATTCTTCACATGATCTTCCACTTCTCCTAGGCTTTGCCAACAGCTTTGCATCCGCTGCCTTTTGGCATGTGTTCATTGAATGGAATGGCCTTGTAGTCTGCATTATTTAAATTATTCACACTTTATCTTGTTCTTACCTATGCTTTTCCTTCTAATTTCCTTGTGTGTGCAATTGATTTGATGAAAGTGAAATGTGCATAAGATGCATTCCATTCTATTATTTGGGGTCAGCCCCTGTGCTCTGCATACTGATTTTGTTATCTCTGCTCCAGCACCATATTCGACCCATTTCCATTCTGCCCTTAGAGACAGCCGGGGTAATATTTTGGCTCTCCTGGCCATGCTTTTGTGGACCAGACTGTTTGGTCGTCCAGGTCTGACTGATGTTTATCAGATTCTAAGCTTTGTGGGCCTCTTGCTGATGCACCAAAGCTAAAGAGTGCTTGGTCTCCTGCTCAGGTCTCTCGTTGTCTGTCTGACTTGCATTATTTGGGGGCATGTACTTCTGGAACACTATATAGAAATTAGGAGGCACAGAAAATAACTCTACATGTGCAAGTAGATAAGGCTCAAAACTCTTTAAACACAGGATTTGTAAACTGATTCTTAGAAATCTTGATGGCTTGTCCATCTTTCTCTATGCTTTAGAAATGAACGTGGCAGAAGGCTTGGGAGGCTCCTGGGCTCTCCACAGGGAAGGCTGCCAGGCATTCATGGATGTCCCAGAGAGAACACATGTGAATGAGCATATGTCCATTTTCATGGAAGAAATTCTATAGCTTTTGTCATAGTCTCAAAGAAGTATGAAACCTCCCAATTATACACTATTGTTCAGAAGAGGTTTTCTTATCCAATCAGGGGATGCCCCCACATCTGACTAATTAGCCCTGAACTCCCAGTTAATAAAGAAACGTGATACTATTGATTCATTTTAAAATAAAAATTATTATTTAAAACAATATGCCTACCTAAGTGTCCATCAACGGATGAATGCATAAACAAGATGTTGTATGTGTGTGTGTGTGTGTGTATATATGTGTATATACAAACAATGAAATACTACTCAGCCATAAAAAAGAACAAAATTTTGCCATCTGCAGCAACCAAAGGACTTGGAGAGCATTGTGCTAAGTGAAATAAGTCAGAGAAAGACATACTGTATGGTCTCACTTATACATAGAATCTACAAAATACCACAAACTAGTGAATAAAACAAAAAAGAAGCAGACTCACAGATATAGAGAACAAACTAGTGGTTACCAGTGGGAAGAGGCAAGGTGGGATGGGAATTACAGGGATGGGGGGAAAAAGATTGTTACAGGATTATATGAAATCACGTGTATGAAAATTTTGAAAATTGTAAAGTACTATAGAATTTAAAAAATACATAAATAAAAATAAATAAAAAGTAAATTAAAAAAATTAAAAATAAAACAATATGCCTTATTTTATGTTTTGGATTTGTATATTATATATATAATTTTTTACATTTGTATATAAATATACTTTCATATTTTATCTCTCTCCATATAATCACGGTATATATATTTCTGCATATATAGAAAGAGATACAAATATACATACAAATCCAGAGTATAAAAAGGCATATGTGTCATCTATAAATCCAAAATATTTATACACATATATAAAATAGAGCTGAGTTTCGGTCATCCCGTCCCCCCTTGCCTGTTTGAGTTTCGCTCCCATTTCTGGAGTGTACTTTATAGGGTTGTGACTCTGATGCTTTATGCTGTGCAGCTTTTTGTTTACCAAGCCTCTCCCTATACCTTTGTAAGTGTGTTAAATATTTCTTTTGGGAGAAGCTACTGCAAGTTTGCACTGAACCTGCTGTTTGTGCTTCTGCTCAAGAGACTGTTTTCTCATATTACATACATACATTTTCCCCTGTTTTTGAAAAGAAAAAAGTTTCTTGTGACTTGAGGGGAGAAAAAAGTTAAAAAGATATTTCCCTGGATTATAACTTGAACAGGTGTGTCTGCCGTTGAGAACTCTCACTTTCTTTCAATGTTTACATGGGACTTAGCGCATACCTTTTGAAGAAAAAAACAGGGACAATTTGAGTTAACTAACAACCAAATGCTGTTTAACTGATCTTTCATGTTTTTTTGTGAAGTGATTGATTTCAATAATGACTTTCAAAGAAAATGTCAAATGACATTCAAAGAATGACTTTCTCTCATTTAGTTTGCCAGGAGTGTAGGGTTTGTGCTGTGTGGTCCATGCTAGCAAAGATATGCTCTGTGAACACACAGTGCTGTGTCTGGGGAAATTCTTGAGGTTTAAAGCCAGGGAAATCTAGATTTGATGCCCAACTAACAATACGGCTTAATGCTTCAGACTCCCAATCTCTTCATCTCCAACACTGGAGACAATAATGCCTATTTCACAGGGTTGGTAGTAAAATAATGAATGTACAGTCCTGGCACACAGTGGTGGCAATTTTTATGAATTTCAGAGATAGATGTTCAATAAATATGCAGTAACTGAATGCCAACTGCATTGAAGAGACGTGGGTCCTACTGCAATTGTGACCAGAGGAAACCCAGCTGCTGTGGAGAAGGCAGGCCCTTGATGTTGCTTCTTGGTAATTACACTTCATTTCCTTTGCTTTCCTCCATTTCTATTTACTGTCTATATTGATTCAACAGTATGATGATGCTGTGGAGATAGACTTAAGAAATACATTAAATATATTCATCAAAAAGAGGCCAATTTTTCAAGCAAATGCATAATAAAGCTTCTGATTGTCTCAAATGATTTATCCCAGTGGCTATTCATCAAGGCTGATACACGATTTTGTTGGTGGAGTTGGAGGTTGCAGCAAAAGATGCAAGACCTGTGATTTTTATGAACACTTCGAGAAAATTCAACAACGGAACCGGTAGCTGTTAGTAAAGTCACTGAATTTATTAAATCGTGCACAGTTGTTAATAATGCAGTCTCTTTGGAGTACTTGTTATAAACTGGAGAATTAATCAACTCCTATGTTTCTCCTTTTATGTTTTCTTTATTTTCTCTATTAATTAGATAGAGAGGAAAATTTTCTTTGCCCCATGACTAAATGTTTCCAAGTAGAAAGTACCTAGGGAAGTTCTATCAAATACCATGACTCAGAGGTGATCTAGTACAGTGATCTGTTTTCTGCATTTTCTTAAATTTTTTCAAAACTTTTTTCTTTGCAATAATTTTAGATTTATTTGAAAAAAAAAAAACAGTTGCAATTGCAGACTTAGTACCAAGAATTTCCGCATAACTTTCAGTCAACTTTTCCTAATATTAACCTTATATTGAATATAAAGCTATGCCATATTTGCCAAAACCAAGAAATTCACATTGGTACAATATTTTAAACTACAAGTTTTATTTTGCCAGTTTTTAAAAAATATTTTATTTATTTATTTATTTATTTACTTCCTTGGTTGTGCCAGGTCTTAGTTGCGGCAGGCAGGCTCCTTAGTTCTGGCACATGTGTTCTTTAGTTGTGGCCAGCAGTCTCCTTAGTTGTGGCATTCTAACTCTTAGTTGTGGCATGCACGTGGGATCTAGTTCCCTGACCGGAGATTGAACCCAGGCCCCCTGCATTGGGCGCATGGAGTCTTAACCACTGTGCCAACAGGGAAGTCCCTGCCAGTTGCTTTTGAACTACTGTCCTATTTCTGTCCCTGGATCCAATCCAGGACACTGAATTTCATTTAATTGTTTTGTCTCCTTAGTCTTCAATCCGCAACAATTTCCCAGTCCTTCCTTTTCCCCATGACCCTGGCCATTTTGAAGAGTGCCGGTCAGATATTTTGCAGAAGGTCCCTCAATTTGTGTCATGTTTTCTCATGATCAGACTAGGGTTAAGAGTTTTTGGGAAGAATATCACAGTGAAATGCCCTTCTCATGGTACCATGTCAGGGAACACGTGATATCCATATGACTTATTACTGGTGATCTTGGTTGGGGGAGTACCTGCCAGATTTCTCCACTGTCAAGTTACTCTTTTCCTCTTTCTATAAGCTAGTTTTTAAGTCCAGCCTGAACTCAAGGGGAGGGGAATTAAGTTCCACCTCTTGGCGGAGGGAGAATTTACATATAATTTTGGAATTCTTCTATAAGAAAGATTTATCCTTTTTCCTCTATGTACCTATTCAGCCAATTATTTATATCGGTATAGATTCACGGATATTTGTTTTATTCTTTGGGTTACAATCTGATATCATTGTTATTTATTTTGTTTCTCACATTGTTCCAGATTTGACCACTGAACAATTTTAGACTGGTTCCTATAACCTTTTGACAAACCCCACCTGTCTTATGTCCTTTCTCCCTCCCTCCCTCCCTCCTTCCCTCTCACTCTCTTTCCCCCCTCCCTTTTCCTTTCTCCCTCCCTCCCTTCCTTCCTTTTCACTTTTTTGGAGGGGGAGGAGGAGCAGTTCCTTTCTTTTTGACACTATAAGATGTTTGTCACTCGTCTTGTATTTTCCCTCCTCCAATCCTGGAATCAGTCATTTCTCCAAAGAAGTACAGTGATTTTATTTGCTAACACAGACTGTTTTTGCCAGAAAGCCTGATTTAATCTTAGTAGTGTCATAAGCTAGCTGACCAGTTAGGGCAAGTTTCTTGAACTCCCTACGTCTCGGTTTGCATCACCACAAGGTAAATATTAATAGCTCCTACATTGTGAGGTTGTGATGTGGATTAATCCAGGCAAAGGATCAAACACAATCTCTTGAGTATCAGTTCTCATTGCCTCATTTCCTTTGCTGGCAGAGGTAGTGTGAGGGATACCACGAACAGGGAAAAGAATGAATCCCTGGCAGAAGTATTGCAGGAGGGGAAGGCAAATCCGTATCTGAAACATGTATCTATTACTATGAAAAAAAACGTTACTCTCTCCATGCTATAAGGACTACAGTGTAGTCAATCTACTGCCAAATGACTGGCAGGTCCCCCAGGAGAATTGTCCCAAATCAGGGGCTCAATGTTGGCTACTCTTATTGAGAAGTTGGGCCCTCAGCAAGGGCACTATCTAGAAGTCCAGGCTTTTGAGCACAGGTGCTTTCTGCATCTCTGCTGTCAGGGCCATTTTGTTCATAGGCCCTCTGAGTAAACAGTAGCATGGATGGGAAATGAGACTGGCTGACATTTACAGGGCAGTCTCATCTATCTGATGGTCTATAGCCTCCTCCAGTATGGATACCCTCTGGGGAGGGGGCATTATGTGGATGTGAATATCCTGACATTCTACTAACAGTTGACTGGCTGGTCCTCCAAAAGAATGGTGCCATTTGGGTGGCCCCACTCCAACTTCCTATAGATCTCCACAGTGATTCTTCTGTTGGGGTTCACCAGGGCTTTCATGGTGCATCCCTGTCCTCCCCAGACACTTTGGATATCGTTGGACTTGCTGGATCAGCCTCCAGGGATTCAGAGCTTGTGGGGAAGGGTGGACAGCGGATCTATAGCGGTGAATGGAGAATATTCAGCATGCAGGCTTCTCCTGACCACCCTATCTAAATAAGCTCTCCCACACCTCTCAGTGACTGCTGTACACCTAGTTTCTTTTTTTATATATAAATCTATTTATTTATTTATTTTTGGCTGCGTTGGGTCTTTGTTGCTGCGCACGGGTTTTCTCTAGTTGTGGCAAGCAGGGGCTACTCTTCATTGTGGGCTTCTCATTGAGGCAGCTTCTCTTGTTGCAGAGCACGTGGGCTTCAGTAGTTGTGGCACGTGGGCTCAATGGTTGTGTCTCATAGGCTCTAGAGTGCAGGCTCAATAGTTGTGGCACACGGGCTTAGTTGCTCTGTGGCATGTGGGATCTTGCCGGACCAGGAATCAAACCCATGTCCCCTGCATTGGCAGGCAGATTCCTAACCACTGTGCTACCAGGGAAGTCCTCGTACACCTAGTTTATTTCCATCATAGCACTTATAATTATCAGAATTTCTTGTTTATTTACTTGTTAATTATTTGTCTCCTCTACTAGAATGTAAACTCCATGAGGGAAAATAACTGGCCTATCTCATTCATTTCTGTATCCTCTATGCATGGAACAATGAGTGACATGTATTAAGTACTCAATAAATATTAGTTGAAGCCATGATTCACTGTAAGGTCTTTTCTAGCTCTAATATTCTATCATTCACAGTGTCAATAAGCATTCAATAACTATTAAGTATTCTTATGATGGTATATTTTATTTCAACTCATCATACAGTCTGCATAGCTTAGTGGTTCTAGAAGGCTGTTATTTTCTGAGTCTAGGGAATATTTTAATGAGACAGCCAGCTGTGCAGTGGAATAGCTATGAACTTTGGAATCAGCCAGTGTATCTAAATAACTATGACCCAGTATGAGGCCAATAAGCAGTTGTCAAATGTTTGCCATATATGCACACCACCACCCCACCCCCACCCCCCATATTCACACACACACATCAGCATGGCATTTGCTTTCTAGAATTCCAGGAAGGCACATGCATGCTGCCTTTTGCCCTAGCGAGAATGGGCCTTTGTAACCAGGGAAGGGACCTGGTCTCAGTCCAATGCAGCATTGGTAAATTCCTCAGCCAGAGATTAAGAACAGTGATTGTGTCTGGGTTATCTTAACTCCTCAGTTCCCATGTCCACTTGACCCCAGTTGGTGTCACAGGGACAGGAGCCAACCTCCATCTGCTGGGCAGACTGAGGACCCGTCAAAGTGGGTATCCTCCACCTTCCATGCTGGTTAGCAATAGAAGCAATTGTATTGAAGATTGAGCTGGCCAAAGGGTCACCGGCTAGAGGCCTTTTTTGGGGGGCGGGGGGCAGCCTTCAATTAATATTTTAACCAAGTGACCTGAACAAAGAAATTATAGAATTTTTACAGTCCAGCAATTATAGCTCCATTTTTTCCCTCCTTGTTAAATGGCCTCAGAATCTGAGTTTCTTGTCTTGGCTACACCATGAGGGTCAAAGGACAGATGCAGGGTAACTGTGCGGGGATATGTTGCAGAAGGGACTTTTTTGAAGGTATGCTTATTAACTCTCAGATCCACCTCAGCCTGGGAGCCCTGCCTTGCAGAGGGGTGTGAGTGACCCTCCCGAGCCCTCTCTGGGACCCTCCTGGATGGGCAGCTCTTCCAAAGTCATTCCCTACTGGCAATTTCTTGTGTAGTTCTCCTGATGGCCTAAAGCTCCTTCTCCCCTGGGGATCTGGAGCTCAAAGGGAGGAAATGTCCTCCCAACCCCTTTCCTACTCCATCCTCTCCATCTCCACAAAGTACTTTGCTGAACATGGGAGGACATTTTTGGAAAATAAATACGAAGTAATAAATGCAACAGGTAAAATTATAGCTAACTTCTTAGCTGCTCACAAGGGAAGATACACCTGGATACAGGTAAAGATGGTGTGTCTTGGCAGGGGGGTATTTGCCAAGAAGCTAAAGAAGTTTTAGCTCCAGTTCCTCACTTACATGGACCCTTTACAAGGCCTTGGAAGCAGGCCTAGCAAAGTGTTCAAGTGCCTGTATGTTTTTGGACGATGGACAGAAGCAAGATATTTTAATTGCAAGCAATTAAGAACCACCCTCTATCACCATTCCATTTTATTCTCTGTCACATGTCCCCTCTGATTCAGGGCCCCTGGAGGGACCACAGATGTGTGTTTCAATGTAAAGTATTTACGTGGTTGCTCGCACACACTGCTGCGCAGTTGCTAGTAGCTGTTCAGTATTGGAAAGGCTTCCAGGAATAGCCATCGTGCCCCACATGCTGGCTCACCCAGCATCATCACACAAAGGAACATGCCCCAAGGTCATGAGAGGATCTCATATGGGGCCTAGAACCACAAGTATGCAGGTAGTGGGGAGAGAAATGAAGATACGAAACGTATAGAGTCAGATAGGAGCCTGGAAAGTTCTTTCAAATCTTTCAAATCAGCTTATAGAAGAAAGTAAAAAAGATACTGGTTTTCAGAAATTGATAACAATTTCAAAAAAATCATATCACATTATCAAAAATAATTATTGAAGCTAAAGGAAATTTCCTAATCTCTCAATAATTAAAAAAAAACTTTTACTTAGGCTAAGGGAAATACTAAACTACTTTCCTATTCTCTCTGTAGGAAATATTACAGTATCCCAGGGGATAGCTAAGCCCTATGGGTACACACTATTCAAGAGGTGTGTCAAATAATCAAAATATTATGTTTTTACTACGTTTCTAGTCATGCTTTTAAAAATTTGTAATTTGTTGTAATTTCCTTCCACATTCTAAATAAATGATCACCTTTGAAGCTAATTTTTGTATATTTAGTATTGTATTATTTTTTCTAACAAGGACCTTCAAATTGTGTTTCAAGCCTTGTAAAATCTGGAACTGCTCTGTGAGGACTTTTCTTCATGAGCAAACTGGATCTTTCTGACCTCAGGACCACAGTGTACAGCCCTCTTAAGCCCTTGCAGTCTGACAAGCCTATCACCTGCTTTGGGAAAGCCCACCCCTTCCACAAAAGAAATCTCATATTCTACCCCATACTCTGGTCTCATACTCCAGGTTCCATGACATAACTGGGCTCCAGGCAGGTGGGCAATAACACTTCACATGTTCTGGGGTGATGATCAGCTCAGCTGGTGTGGGGGGTGGGGGGAGGGCGGCAAGGGTAAAACTGGATCCTTCCACCTGAGTGTCCTTTTCAGTTATGGTCTGTGGGTCCCTTTGCCAGGCTACCTATGAAACCCATCATCCTAGCACACCATTTATTTTTCTTAAAGACAATAGAATATGAAATCACAATGGAGGAAAATTATTTCTCTTTTTGGCATGGCTATGGCTCTGCCCTTAGAGATGGTGGGACTCCATCATTTTCCTTAGAAGCATTAGGTTCTTCCTGGCTTTGTTTGGGATGGAGGTGAGAATGGCTGATGACAGCTCAAAATGATTTCACTGCCTGAGATGATACCTGGCTTAAAGGAAAAGGATCTGATAAGGTCATGATTTAATACTGCTGATGGAAATCACCATTATTTTAGAATCGGTGGAATGAAATAAATCATCACTAGCTCTGTGTTGAATTAAATCCCTTCAATTAATGTATTCAACAAATACTAACTGAGTAACTGAGCATCTATTATATGAAGGCACATAAAGAAACATAAACGCAGTCTTTTCTACATTTAGGTAAAAGAGCTACTAAAAAATAATTAAGGAAGAGAAACATCAAAAGGGCACAGATATTGGGACTTCCCTGGTGGTGCAGTGGGTAAGATTCCGCACTCCCAATACAAGGCGCTGAGGTTCGATCCCTTGTTTGGAAACTACATCCCTCATGCATGCCGCAACTAAGAGTTCACGTGCCACAACTAAAAGATCCTACATGCTGTAACTAAATATCCCGCATGATGCTGCAATGAAGATCCCATGTGCTGCAACTAAGACCCGGCACAGCCAAAATAAATAAATAAATATTAAAGTAAATAAATAAAAGGGCACAGATATCAATGCAAATAATGAAAAATGCTAACTCAGTGTTAGCCCACACTTACCATGCTCTAGGCACTGGGAAACCACTTCACATAGTATTTCACTAAATCTTTGCAATAAGCCTATGAGGTAGGTACTATTGTTATTCTCTATTAAAATGAGTATATTGAGATTTAGAAAAGTTCCACAAAGTCACATACTAGTTATGGTGGAGCTGTTACTCAAGCCCACGTCTGACTGCAGATGCTGGTCATACAAGCACTTAGTTCATATCTCCTCATACCTTATACCATGAGGTCATTCTTGCAGGTACTGCCATCTAGTATTCTTTCATCCAAAGATGGAACAATGAGAGATGAGCCAATCTAACATCAACCTTAAATGTAAGAATTGCACTTCCTCTTTTGGTTAAAATAAATAGCCTACTTCTGGGAACAACACCTATACAGTCTGGATTTTAAAAAGCTGTTGAAGCCATCACAGAGCAACCAGGGCAGCCAAGTACCTTGAAGGGCCAAGATGCTAAAAGGAGAGAAACCAATTAATGTGAGCTCTACATTCACCACTTTTCCTCTCAGAGCATTTGATGATGTGTGTCACAGAGCACAGAGATCAAAGGCTTGCAAATGGGAAAAAAATAAAATTGAATTTAGGACTGTTGAGGCAAACAGGATTTAAAAAACCAAAAACCCAGAGAAGAGGGGACTTTTGAGAAGTGAGCTTAACTTTTGGCATGCATAAAAAGTAGAAAAATAAGGTACACTTTCATCTCCAAAATATATAAACAGTTCATGCAGCTCAATATCAAAAAAACAAACAACCCAATCAAAAAATGGGCAGAAGACCTAAACAGGCATTTCTCCAAAAGTGACGTATGGATGGCCAAGAAACACGTGAAAAGCTGCTCAATATCACTAATTATTAGAGAAATGCAAATCAAAACGACAATGAATTTTCACCTCACACTGGTCAGAACGGGCATCATCAGAAAATCTACAAACAGTAAATGCTGGAGAGGGTGTGGAGAAAAGGGAACGCTCTTGCACTCTTGGTGGGAATGTAAATTGATACAGCCACTATGGAGAACAGTATGGAGGTTTCTTGCAAAACTAAAAATGGAGTTACCATATGACCCAGCAATCCCACTGCTGGGCATATACCCAGAGAACACCATAATCCAAAAAGACACATGCACTCCAATGTTCATTGCAGCACTATTTACAATAGCCAGGACATGGAAGCAACCTAAATGTCCATCAACAGATGAATGGATAAAGAAGATGTGGCACATATATACAATGTAATATTACTCAGCTATAAAAAGGAACAGAATTGGGACATTTGTAGAACCATGGATGGACCTAGAGACTGTCATACAGAGTGAGGTTAGTCAGAAAGAGAAAAACAAATATTGTATGTTAACACATATATGCAGAATATAGAAAAATGGCACAGATCAACTGGTTTGCAAGGCAGAAATAGAGACACAGATGTAGAGAACAAACATACAGACACCAAGCGGGGAAAGCAGTGGGGAGGGGGTCGCGGGGTTGCGGGGGAATGAATTGGGAGATTGGGATTGCCATATATACATTACTAATAAGAAAAAAAATACTAAATTGTACACTCTAAATATATGCAGTTTATTGTATGTCAACCTTATCTCAATAAAAGTTCTTAAAAAAAAAAAAAAGAAAAAGAAGGTACACTTTCCAACCTATTTCCAACCTGTTTTATGAGGTTTGCATCTCCTTAATAACACAATTGAACAAGTACATTAGAAGAAAAACATTGTTTTCTAACTCTTTCATTAATTCAGGTATAAAAGTCCTAAACAAAATACTAACAACTAGAATCTGGTGATATATAAAAAGGATAAAACATCTCATCTGGGTTGGGATTATTTCAGGAATGCAAGGTTGGTTTAGGATTTGAAAATTAAACATTTAATTCACTGAATAAATGGAAAACTGGGGTAAATCATGTGATTATCTTAATAAGTGCATAAGATATGCAATATAATTCAGATTCATTCATGATAGAAATGCTTAGCAAAATAGAAATAGAGGGAAGCTGCCTTAATCAGACAAACGAGAGACAGTGTGTTCAGTCTTTTCAGAGCAGACTCAGACAAATCCAGACATGAAGTGGCCAGGCCTTTTCAAAAATTTGATGTCATGAAAAATGAGACGGAGGGACTTTTCTTAAAAAAATTTAAAACACATAATTTAATGTGTGAGTTTAATATTTCTTCTGATTTAAAAAAACCTTTATAATTTTTAAAAATAATCAGAGACATTTGAATATGGGTTGGGTATTGGGTAATGGATGATACTAGACACTTTCTAATACTTCAGAGGTGATAAAATCATATTTTTGTAGTGTAGAAGAATGCCTTAGTTTAAGGAGATGTGTGCTGCAGTGTTCAGGCGGGCAAAAGACATGGGGGTGGGGAGGATCATAGGGTCCCCCTCCATTTCAATCCCCCCTTTTCTTTGATACTCCTCAATCCTGAGGAGGGACAAGTACAGAACAAGAAAGAGAATAAAGTTTTGGGTAGACAGTTTAATCATAAACTTGGCAGAGGGACTCGGTTTCAATTCCATTTCTGCTCCAATTTTCCCCAACTCTCTGAGGGAATGGGGTGATGACCACTTTGGCTGCTTTTTACTGAAGTGGGGCACAGTCCCTCCTAATTTGGGAACTGGGCACAGAGCTGGAAATAATCTCGAGTTCCAAACTTAGCATCAATGTTTTGTATTATGAAAACATTAGCTCTCTCTCTGATTACTTTATCATAGTTCCTGAACAAACATTTGAAAATTAGTAGACATAATAAGGATAGTGATCAAAATGCATCTTTGTATTAGTCTCTGAAGGTATTTTTTTTCCTTAATGGTTTAAGCAGATGTACAATGTATGTTTAATAGGCCACAAACAGGCTGTTTGGATTAGCCTAAAGTTCAAATTAAAGCATGTATAACACAGAGTAAGTTCCCTGTACCTCAATATGTGAAAATTTCTTCTATCATTTTCCCCTTTTAATTGCAAATCTTTTCACAGAAAGCATTGATGACCAATATATTTTTCCAATGTTACCAGAGTGGTTCAGTTGCCTGATCTGGGTCCGTTAACGTCCCTTGGTGCTAGGCCTACTTTTTGTTTATATATTTGCCTAGTCATTCACATTGGGGGAAAACTACTCAGACGTAAACAAGTACAGAGGTATGCTGATAGGGAAACATTTTATAGGTTATACACTTTATCAATTACACCCAATTGTCACACAAACACTGTATATGTGCTTCAAGCCGTGAACTTAAAGCCAGCAGTGATACATATCATGAGTAGTTATACTCTGTGACAACTTCACTAGACAATTTTTTTTCCATCCTAAATACTGGCATCAAAAATATGGTTAAAAGCAAAATAACAACTTTCCATTGGAATTCATTAAATGTTTTGCTCAGTTTAGCAGTATGATGTGAAAGTTATCAAAAACCTGTATTTGTTTAATAACTTTTAGAACATTTATATTAATGACATTTACCCATACAGTATAACCTAAGAATGTTTATCATTATTATTTGACAATGTTTTTCATGTAATTTAATGTACCAAATAATCCTAGTTCCTTTAATAGTTCTTCTGAGATGTATCAGGGGCCTTCTGGAATGCTCAAAGTTAGCTGGAGAAGAAATTTACAATCTGCTATCAAAAGCAGTTCAATATTCCAGGAAAACTTTGTTCTCTTAACAGAGAGAGAAAACCAAATTCCAGTCTTGTACCAGCTTACTGTTAATAACAAAATGCATTTATCTAATTAAATTCAATCTAATCTTAATCAATCCTGACTATGTACAAAGTTTCTGTTTCACAAACCTCTTATCACTTTCTGGATCCAGATTAACTTGTCCCTTATTTTCCCCATATATTAGCAACTAGCTCTAGGACAAAATTATTCCCTTTTTCCCCTCATATCTCATGTCTTCATACCTTCTCTTGCCGGCAACACATATCCCACTTGTTTTACACACTGAAATGTTTCCCTTATCATTTTAGTATCTTTAATTAGATATTACAATTTTTAACCTTTAAAAGATCTTAACAAAACCAAGAAACAAGTAATCGAATTGTTACACCAGCATTTTCTGATTGACAGACATCAGAACCAATGGACAAAATGCCCAAATAGCACTTCATGCTCACAAACAGTCCTCAACGTCAGACACACGTCAGAACCAACTGGCAAAAATGCCCGATAGCACTCTGTGTTCACAAGGGTCCTCAACGTCAGACACACATCAAAACCAATTGGCAAAGTGCCCATAGCACTTCGTACTGAAGGGAGAAGTTTGCCCGGGTGCACACCAGTGGACTTACTCAGTTTTGGAGCTCGTCAGCTCTTCCAGATGCACGTTTCTGTTCCACCAAGGAAAAGCGTTAAGCTGGCAGCCAGTGCCCAGCTGGGAAGAAAGAGGGAGGATCCCCAAAACGAATGGTTTCGGCAGCTGCTAGGAACATCCCCCCAAATCCCCATCTCGGGGTCAGCGAACCACGAGCAGCAGGCTCTTCGCAACCATCCCTGCGTGGCCCCCGTGGCCGTCGGCTCTATTGGGGGAAAACCCGGAGGAGGCAGATATCGCGAGAGCACAGCCTCACGTTGGGCGCCACAAAAGTGTGCCTGAAAGTGGAGGTGTGGGGGTCTGGCTGCCTGCTGCTCTGAATCCAATGAAGAGGCAAGGTTGGTGGAAAGGAAAGTTTGCTCTATTTTGGAAGCCAGCAATGTTGGGGCGCGGGGCAGAGAGGGCGGACTCCTATCCAAAGGCTGAATCCCCACGCTGACAATCAGCAAGCGCTTTTATAGATGGAAGGAGGGGGATTCATGCAGACACAGCACAGTCAGCTCTGGCAGTCATCTTGAAATTAGGGATGCCGTGGTCTGGTCAGCTTCACCTTGATTGTTTTCAATACCGTTAATCTTTACTTCCAAGGTTGGTTCGTTCCCATTTCTTTGAGGCCAGTTCTCAGAATTGTGGCAGTTTATGTCATGGCTACAGTATGGTCATCACATAGTTAACTCCTTCCACCTGGTGGGGGTTTCAGTATCTACAAGACAGTTCACAGGATACGGCTTAGAATATCATCTATAGCCCTTGAAGAAGAACTCAATGTCCTTGGCTTTGCTTAATGGCTAAAGTATTATTATTTGGTCTCGTGTGACTGTTTTCCTTTGTTTCCGCAGTTTCCCACTTCTCTGATTAAACTTATTGTTTGGCTAGAGTTTTTCCACAGACAAAAGGCAGGCTGTGGACATGGGTGGGGGCAAGCACTGGGGAAGGGCTGTAGGGTCCTGCTCCGTTTCAAAGTGTCGTAAAAATTCCTTTTAAATGTTTTAGGGAAAAGATACACTGATACACACATATGCATAAAACAAATTTGTCAAAATTATTGAAGCTAGGTAGTATGGACATAGGTTACCAAAGAACATTTTTGTGTAAAGTTGGAAAAATAAAAAGCAGACACAGACACCGGAATGCTGGGTTAGAATCCAACTCTGTTATTTACTAGCTGTGTGACATTGGACAAATTACTTAATTTCTCTGTACCTCAGTGTCTCAAACTCAAATTTTCCATTTTGATAAGTTGGCCTCTGGGGTGGGCAAAGAGAAACCGTCTGCGGGAGGAATCTGAGGGCAACTCACATAGTGGAGGAGATTCACCAGACCACTATGCGGGTGGAGGTGGAGGGTGTGTTGGCCAAGCATGGGAGGGGTGTAAGAGCTGAGGAGGCAGGAAAAGAAAGAGAAGAGAAGATGCTGATGTGGTACATCTCTTCCCATCATCGCACCATGAGAGTGCACACATGTAGGGCACGTGGACTGCCCACCATAATAGACATCCCAAGAGATGCTACCCAGGACAACCCTAAGAGAGAGATGTTGCAAAACAGTGCTTGGCATTCTTGAGATTTCCTTGCACACCAAGTGCCAGTGACACAGAGAAGTCACAAAATAAACTCTTCCAGGCCTCTGGCAGTTCACATCTTCAATGTATTCCTATTCTTCAAAAAAGAAAAGAAAAGAAAAATCTTTGACAGATTTATCTCTTTTTTCCAAGTTCTCAACTATGCTTGGGAGCCTCTTTTAAGATGCCAGAAAAAAAAAGAAAAAAAAAAGACCTATTTCATGTGGACAAAACATATCTTCTCAGTTTTCAGTTTATGCTAAGGATCTGAGAAGCAATGGAGCTAATCAAGATGTATCCAGGCCTACTACTAGTCTAAGCCAGTAAATAGCGAAAATACAGATTTGATTCAATTTTTGTGGATTGCCCCAAAAGAGGGTGCAAGATTAAATTTTTATCTTTTTGTGAGCTGGTTTATTTTGTATGCCTATCAGCAAGTTCCATATCCTATCAGGTTTGTGTAAGGTCTTTGTTGGATTCGTCACTCTGATCATTATTGGATTTTAGCAAAAATGCCTAATAGACAGGGGTAGAAGGGGCTGGTGTTTACAGTGGGCACATGACCCTGAAGATTTAGACTCTGTACCCACAGGTGTGTTTTTTTCTTGATGACAAGTGTCGTCTGGGGCATAACTGCTTCATGTCTTGTTCTCTGTCCCTGCAAAATTGGCCTTACTGTGCCCTTCACATAGTTAGTTTGATGAGTGCTTTGTGAAGAACGGGTGGGGCATTGTGAACTCCCTGGAGGAAAACACTGTGTGCTCTACCCATTATTTACTGCGATCCAATGACTTCTCAGTTAAGAACTCAGGGGCACCGTGGTCAGGCTATTACATAATTTATGACCTTTTTGCTCTGAGACCATATTATTATTTCCTGTTTTGAAAACTCAGCTGCCTTCAAAGCATCCTTTCTCCGTTAAAAAAAAGATCACTTGCAAAGGTGATAGACACTGGCAAGTGGGCATCCTTGAAATGGGACAGGTTGGATTTGGGACTTTGAAAAGGCTTAGGTTGCCCCTTTCTACTTGTCAACGGCAATCCTCATTCCCTCTTATAAACTCAAGGAAATACACAAATAAAATCTTTCACTCTTTTTTTTTAAATTGTATGTATGTACGTATGTATTTTTTGGCTGCATTGGGTCTTTGTTGCTGTGCATAGGCTTTCTCTAGTTGCGGCAATCATTGGCTTCTCTTCGCTGTGAAGCATGGGCTCTATCTAGGCTTGCGGGCCTCAGTAGTTGTGGCTCATGGGCTCAGTAGTTTTGGTGCATGGGCTTATTTGCTCCACAGTGTATGGGCTCTTCCTGGAGCAGGGATCAAACCCATGTCCCCTGCATTGGCAGGCGGATTCTTAACCACTGCACCACCAGGGAAGTCCCCTAAAATCTCTCTTGATATCAGTTTCATTTTAATTTTTAGAAGAGGAGTTGCGTGGGTACTACAATTTTGTCTAATTATTAATCTAGTATTTGGAGATAAATATTGGCTTTGTCACTGATATTCTTGGTCATTAAAAGACATCCCCTAGAGTTCATGAAGGTTAAAATGTCCCTTTTTTCAGGTAGCTAAAAATGAGGTCTTCAGACCCAGTAGAAAGTGGTCCCTTTGTCCTTTCAATTGGCCAGAAGCTTTCAGAGATAGAGGTTAAATGTGGTCAGAGCCTAAAATGTTTCTTTTGAATAACTTGTGTGGTGGTAAATCTTTGTCCTTTAAGTCTGGCTTTTTTGGGAAACAGCCTGAAGTCATTTAGAACAAATCTGGTATGAAATAAAGAGGGCAGTCAGGCTGGTGGTGAGTACTTCATTCTGGTCAGAAATAAAGCAAATAAATCAAGTAATGAGGGCGCTTCACCTCTCCTTGTGGACTGAGCAATGAGTTCCATGAATGTTTAGGGCAGGTCAGAGAAGAAGGCAACTACCCAGTGGGCGCACTATTAAGTGCATCCCCAAACTGAAACTCCCTGGATAGAGGCATGGCTGACCTCGGTGGAAAGAACATCAGTTCAAGAGTCAGGCCAACCTGGTTTAAATCTCCACAGTCAAATGTGTGGTCCCAGAGAAATTATTCAAACTGTCTGAATTTCAGTTTCTGCATCTATAAAATGGGGCATCTTAACACCACTCTCCAAAGGTTTTGTGAGCATTAAGTGGCAGGGGAATTTGCTACTTGGTTTTGCGCTGGCTCTGTTCTGTTGGAGAAACTCTCCTATCCACTTTCCTCTGCATTCCCCAACCCTGACTTTGAGAGTTTCTTCCTTTAAAAAAAAAAAAAAAATTAGCCTATGCTTGCTCAGAGGAGGGTTGTTTGTTTGTTTTAATATTTTTATTTATCTATTTATTTAGCTGTGCCAGGTCTTAGTTGCAGCATACGGGCTAGTTCCTTGACCAGAGATCAAACCTGGTCCCCCTGCATTGGCAGTATGGAGTCTTAACTTCTGAACCACCAGGGAAGTCCTGGGAGTTTCTTCCTGATGGTCCCTTATTCTCTGCAGTCATATCTGGAGCAGTTTCTGCAGAGTAAGACCTCCCTGGCCGTGGCATAACTTTTACAGTTTATTGTATTTGTGAGAATTTGGAGGATCCGGTAGTTGCTTAAAGACCTGGATGTTACTGGGTTTGCAAATAAGTTTTATAATTTTGTTGGTAATACAACTCCATTTGCTTCTAGAGAGTTCCATATGCCAGAAGCCATATTCAAGTTCTCTCCAAGATATTCCCTTAAACCTGCCTTTTTGTTATACTCATCCCCTTTCCTCAGTTTGAAAGCTACACACTGAAGTCTTTTAAAACAATAAGTTGAGTTGAAAGGCAAAGTTTTCAGTTTGATCCTTGGTCAGAGACGGCTACTTTTGCTTGACTTACTGTTTAACTAAAAGGTCTCAATTCAATAGGTCTTTGAAAAACCTTTTGGACAATAGTCCCCTTTCTAGCTATTCGGGACATAAATAGAATGGCCATGTAGTTTATTTTTCCAACCGAGACACCTTTGCACATGTAAACAAGGAATATGTCAAGGATTGGTTCAAGGAAACCAGGTATAGAATAAGTTGCCTTTTCCGACACAGTGAAAACCTTAATCCCTGGACTCCTTCTTGCCTTCCATTTTTGCTTGTTCTCTAGCATATCTTTGCTGGGGCTCAATTTTTCTTGAAACACTTTGTGAGGAGCAGTCAACACAAACAAACGAATTCTCTAGTTCTTTGTAATCCCTTCCTGCTGAGTTAGTGGCTTAGTAGGTATATGGTCTCACTTCCAAGTTTTAGAAGGTAACAGCTTTATTAAATATTTTCCCAGAGCATAAACAAGTCAACTTTGCAACTGCAAATCCATTTGCTGTATCAGTCAGCATTCAGTGCAAGAAACGAAAATCATCTCAGGTGTTTTAAACAGAAAGAAATCAAATTTTTTTTTAAAAAAAAAGAGTGCTTATGAAATTATTGGAAAAGTTGGAAGGGCAGGAGCTACATGATCAAAATAAAGGATAAGAATCATATAAGAATAAAATTTTAAGATATTCTGCTCAGCTCTGAAATTCTGCTACCACAGTTGTGATCTGAGGTTCCCTGCTGCTGACAAAGTCAGAGCATCCCGAGTCCATGAACCTAGTGAATAGACAGTGGAATGTAGAATCTGGCTATTACAAAACCCCATATCTGCTGGGGCCCAGTTGGCAGCTATCCCCATCACAGAAATTAATGTCTCCCTTCCTTCTCCTTTCCAAATATTCTGCAAGAACATCTCAGAGGCAGAACCCCAATAACATCCAGAACTCTCAAGGCGAGGGATTCTGGGAAATAAACTCAAGGTGTGTCAATTAGGGTCCTTCAAGGAGCAAATACCAAGATGGAATTAGATGAGCTTAGACGTGCAAGGTATTTATTGGGGGAATTGTCTCTCAGTAATTGTCTCTCACAACTGGGGAGAGTCTTCAGACTCCAACACAGATCAAATACCTGTATAAGAAGAGAGGAGAGGACGGATTGGGTTGGATTCAGACTGCAGTTTGAAGACAGTCTTGGACTGGACAATGGGGCAACCCCAGCAATAGTTGCCTATTAAAGGAATCCCATGTTGGTGGCAGGAATGGCTTGGCACTAGGACCTGCCAACCATGTAGGGGAAGAGTGGTCTTGTGGTGGATGCAGTTGGAGAGGAGGTGGAATTGTGTACCAGCCATGCTCCCTGAAGCAAGTTCTCTTGGGAATCTGAGTGGCACACGTCCACAGCCACCCCACAAGGGGCTGAGGGCATTAGAAACAAGTGCTGAGTCCAACAATCCCTAGAACAGCATCCTTAAGGGGTTCCTCCAATCTTCCCTTCCTCACCTGTCCCTCTGAAATAGCTTGTGTTGGTTACAACAAGAAGTAACCATTTTGCTTTTGTTTCTGTCTTAGAATTTTCAGGGGAAAAAATCCATCAAGAGCATTATGTGAAAATAAAAGAAAACTATTTTAATGAAAAAGTACTTTAATCTTTTAAAGTAGGCACAAAAGGTCAGCTTAAATTAATACTCTGGGTAACCTTTGTAATTCTCTGTAAAATTCTTGGAATACCAACACAGGTCAAGTGCTTTGCTTTCTGAATTTTGCTGTAATGCCATGTCCTTTATAAAAGAATAATTTTAATCTACATGTCAGAGTGCAATAATGATAATAATAGCTAACACTTATTAGTATTTATTATGTACCAAGCACTTTGCGTATATTCACTGATTTAGTTGGTATCATGGCCATCATCCTCATTTCACATGGGGAACCTGAGAAAGTTTATGCAGCTCACCCAAGGTCATGCAGGAGGGAAGTGGAATGAGATTCGGACCCTTACAATTTGGTGCTGAATCTGTGTCCTGTGCCCTGCTCACATTCACTGAGCCCTTTCCAAGTGCTCTGCACTGTTCTACATAGATGGTCCCATCAGCCCACCACCCTGTGAAGTGGGTTCTACATTCAGGTCTACCCTGTCTGATCTAAGACTCTTTGAGGCCCGATGGTTTTCAGAATTCAGAAGTTTTCAAATTTTCAGAAGGCAGTTCAACTCATGTACTAGATATAATAAAATACCCCCAGCAAGGTCTAGGTCAGCAGTTTATAATCAGTGTGACTATTTCTACCAAGCAGGATAGAGACTGATTGGAAATAGCCTCCTGACAGCAGAAGTCAGGTTTTGTCACCAATGGAGTTAGGGAAAAACTCTGTGGTTTTCTGAAGTTTGGGGATTTGGAACTTGTGGATAATGGGTTGTGGACGTACATAATGCTTCTCATGTTATTGGGGCAGAAACTGAGGTACAAAGAAGTTGACTTGCCCAAGATCCCATAGCAAGTAACTGAGCCAGGATGTGAGTCCTGTACTTGAACCAATGTCTGGCATGTCTCCCCCACTCACTTCTACCTCTAACCATCAGTGTCACTGACTATTTGTTATTGGGCTTTTACTCTGTTCCAGGCACCGTGCTAGGCATTTTGCACACCCATCTCATTAAATCCCTTTGACTGCCTTCGGAGATAGGAATCATCCTCACTTCTCAGTTGAAGGAACTGAGACTCAGAGGTTAAGTAATTGCCCCATAGTCACAGGGCTAGGATGCGGCATAGCCAAGATTTGAATCAAGGTCTGATGGACTCCAAAACACTACACCAACGTTAAAAATAGAAGTGCAGTACCTCAAAGGGCCTGACGAATGGCCCGTGCAGAACTTCCAGCCCTTTCAGCACTTACACGCTCAGCCACACTGGTCGTTATCCTGCTCTCAGGGCAGCTGGAGTTCTGGCCCATAGTGCCTTTCGTCACTGAAGTATGCCTTAACTTTCCTGGCATCTCAGACAATGCCTTCAGTTTATTTTTCCTTGATGGCAAAGTGCAATCTGAGATTTGGCTGGAAGCATTCAGCAGAGATGCTTTCATCTCCTTGCTCCTGTCCTCCTGGAAAGAAGTCCTAATGCATCAAATGTGGAAATTCATTCATATCTGTCTCGGGAGGTCAGGACACTGACCACTGACACAGTTTTTTACCTTCACCACTTCTGCACTCTTTCTTGGGTGTGTGGGGACAGATGGCAAACGGAGAGAACACAGGAATAGAGGATGGTATTCCATGGTCCTCTGCTGGCTGAGCTGGAGAGACTGCTGAGGACCGGAGAGCTGCCTGTCTGGTCCAGACATAGGTCACCTCCACTATAGGTCAGCCTTCACTTTCATTTTTCCCATTTTGCCACATAGTTGTAGCAATTGCATGGCCTGGATTTTTAGCACAGTTTATATATGTACATATATATGTATATAAACATATATAAAATATGTGTATCTTATTATACACATAATAGTAAATGGTCTACCACTTACTGATTGGTTCTTATATACTAGATGTTGTGCTTAGTGCATATAAAGATAATCTCATTCAATCTCCCTAATAACCTTAGGTAGGATTAATAAAGGGTTATTGACCCATTTTGCAGATTAAGAAACTAAGACTCAGAGAGACTAAATGCCATAGCTAAAATGAGGCACGGAGCAAGATTCAAGCTCAGGAGTGTCTCATCCCAAATTCCCTTCTATTTACCTCATGCCTGTGAGGGTCACTGCCATTACCCTGCACTCTCTATACCACATACCCTGGTTGGTTGGGGGATTAGAAATTCCCACTCTGCATATTATGCAACTTCTTCTCTTCTAATAATTAGTCTTACTCTGATTTCACCTAAAATTTGGTCCAATTACACTTAAGATATCCCCAAACATGTTGACTTGTCAAATCAAATTTACTAGTGGGAAGAAGAATGCTATATCATACTGCTGTTAACTGCTTTCATCTCAAAAATACGTGTGGGATCAAAACAGGTATTATTATTATCATGTTGCAAATGAGAAACACTGTAGCACAGAAAGGTTAAGAGAGATGCTCAAGTAAGTTTATTTATTCCCGTCGTCACTCTTATGGATTACATTGTGTTCCCTAAAAAAAAAAAAAAAAAAAAGGTATGTTGAAATCCTAACCCCCAGTACCTGTGCATATGACCTTATAAAGAAATAGGTTCTTTACAGAGGTAATCAAGTCAAAATGAGGTCATTAGGATAGATCCTCATCCAACACGAGGGGCAGCCTTATAAAAAGGGGACATTTGAACGCAGAGAGACATGCACAGAGGGAAGACCATGTGAAGACACACAGGGAGAAGACAGCCTTGTGCGTGGAGGGATGTACCTGCAAGTCAACAATAGCTGGCAAACACCAGAAGCTAGAAAAGACAAGGAAGGATTCTTTCCTACAGCTGTCAGAGGGAGCCGGCCCTGCTGACAATGTGATTTCAGACTTCTAGTCCCTGTACTGCAGGACCATAAATTTCTGTTGTTTTAAGCCACCCAGTTTTTGGTACTTGATTAGGGCCATCACTATGTATGTCCATTATGTGCCAGGCTCTGTACTAAGCTAGAGATAGAACAAAGAAGAAGACATAGAATTTACAATCAGGTGCTGACCATAGATATTGAATCTACAGTTATATAAATAAATATTCACAGTTGTGATACAAGAGGGTTCCCTGGCACAGGAAGTTGAGGAATGACCTCTTCTGGGGGTCAGGAGGGATTTATGTGAAAAAAGGGGCTTTAAAACTGACACTTAATGGGTCTCAGGAGTCTGGGAAGGGGATTTTGGGGGCATAAACACATATTCAAGGCAGAGGACATAGCTTGTGAAGTCGTGAATATAATAGCAAAAATAGGTGGTCAGTGAGAAGAGGCTGAGGAGAGAGCCAGGGGCCTGATTGTCGTAAGAAATGTCAGTCTTCTAATCCTAAATTCTTTGTTCAATTCCCACCAACCGCCGCACCCGATCATTGGTCCCAAAGGATCTGCACAGTGAAGGACCAGTCTCGGCTAGAGGCGTTGATAGCTTGCACCGCTTAGCTGGGTTTCCACTTGGCCACTCAGAGGCCACCAACACCCTACCTTGTCCAGTTCTCAGTTATAGGGGCACCAGCTGGGAGGACTGTGTGCTACTTGCCTTGGGCTTCCCTGCCATTGACCCAAACTCGAAGGTCTGGGGAAGTTTTCCTTAGTTACAGTCAAATGGTCTGTAATTTCAGTTTATTGCTGTAAGGGTCTTCAGTGTCTTAGATGTCATGATTCTGAGTTCTGCTATGTAAGTAAAGTGTTTTGATATAAAGGAAATAATTTCTTATTCCTGTTCCTGAGACAAGGAGGCCGTCACGGCTTGTATATACCTGGGTTCAAGTCTCAATTTTCACTTTCACCCTAACCTTCACTTTGGGCTTTTCATGGGCAAGGTGCAGAGAAAAATAATAGTGCCTGCTTCTAATTAAAGTCCTTGTGAGGATTAAAGAAAAATCACTTAGCAGAGTACCTGGTCCTTAGTAAGCACTCCATTGATGTTAATTAGGAATAATAATATTATTATTACCATTAATTAAAGCCTGCTACAGTAGGGGCACACTTTAGACTTTTAGGTGACTAAGTAGATTCATATTCTTTGTAATCAAGACTAACCACCGGTAAGTGATTAGTGGCTGTGTTGTTAATTAACTCTCTCCAGTAAAAAGGGACCTTGGAGAACTCTGCACTTAAAACAGCTGATTGCAATACAATGAGCTCTATTATGCAAAGACTCTCATTGGGGGCCCTCTGCCTTCTACTCAGAGAAAATAGAAGTTACAGAGCAAAAAGATCACCATCCCCCTCCTTTTTAATTAGAAAGCACTAAGAAGATGAAAATGCATAATAAGGCTCTGCAGTAGTTAAGTGTAATTCGAGTCATGTGTGCCTGGGGACTTTCTCCATCATTGCTCCTCCGCGCAGAGGAATGCAGTTGAGAAGGAGCATGTCAGAGAAGGGCACGTCTGGAGTTGGCATCTCTGCATCTCTGCTCAGCCTCCACCTAGCTGTGGGATGTTTTCAGGGTACTTTACCTTTATAGAGCCTCCGTCTCCTCATTGGTAAAGATGGCAACAATGAAACCTACAACTGAGTGTATAGTTATGAAGAGTCAAAGGGGGGTAATTTGATAAATGATGTTACTGACCACCACATGTTGAGAATATAACATATGCCAGCACATGGTAGGCACCCCATGGACATTAGTCCTTGGTATTATTTCGGGAAAAACCAAGCATTCAGCTTAGCTTCTTTCATTTGTGAGATCATGGGTCAGAAGAATTTGGGAGGGGTGTCAGGCAAATGACACCTTCTTAGTTTGCTGAATCAAAGATTAAATCTTCAAAACAAATAGGCTATGTGAAATCAGAAGTAAGAATGTGTGGAGATGGGGCAGGAAAGGAGAGTAGGGAAATTCTCAAGATTCTTTATTGCAGCTTCAGACTCTAGAAAATTCCTAGCAGCAAGGGTTAAGTGGCTTTAGAGAAGAAGTCAGTGTAGTACAATGGTGAAGAGGCTGTAAATTCAGACTGGGTGGGTTTACTTCCTGTCTCTACTGTTACTTGCTGTGTGACCTTAGAAACTGTGTGACCTTAGAAAGGTTAAATTCAGTGCCTCCATATACTCATCTGTAAAATGGGTGTAAACTAGTGCTTACCTCTTTGGGGAGCTGGCACTTAGTCCAGTGCCTAGCATGTGGCAAACATGAGCTATTACAGACCTGAACTGACTTGCAAAAGCAGCAACTAATTTGTTTCTGGGATTCATTCAAGGTTACGACTTGATATCTTATTATTCAAGTATTAAGTCTGGTGAAAGTTTTATTGCTTGGATTTTGATGAAGCCAAGTATTTGGTCCTAGAGGTCCCTGAGACACAACCAGTATACAGAAACATTTTAGGAAAGACATCTGATGCAGCGGGGAGCCCAGTACAAGGGCTTTCATTATATGCGCCAAGAATTAAAGCAACATTTCACATTTCAACCATGATAGTTAATATTTATTATGTTTGAGACTTAGGAAGTCATCACAGAAGTATTAACTGGCTTCTCTCTTTCTGTTCTCCTCCTTTGCTTTACAACAGCTACATCTTCACTGCCTATTGACTCAAGGCAGGCAGGCAGACTGCCGAAAGGAAGAGTTCACTCAAATTTATTTCCAAAATTCCCAGCCTTAAAGAAAATGGAGATTTTCTGAGCTATTGAGAAGTGGAGAGGAATGGGGGGATGAACAGAAAGTGAGAGAAATAAAGATATTAGTGGGTAATGGAGAGGGAAGTGAACTTGAATCTGAACTCAGCTTCCTGGGTTTGAGTCCCCCAGAGGGTAAAGATCTTGGGCAGCCAGGGTGGGGGGTTTGAGAGACCAAGTCTGATGAAAGGAATAGTTGGCCTTCATAACACCTGTGGGGAATTTGTGGCTCTGGGGTAAGAGAACTGTGAGGTCTTACTCACCATTGACCAAGGTCTAAGATCCAGTGCCGAGAGTAGAAAAATCCACTGCTCCAAACTGCCCCCTGCACCTGCCTTTCTCCTGATTTATCCTCTTTTGTGGTTTCTTTCTCAAGTCAGCTGAAGACTTTTCACAAAAGGAGAACTCTCAGAGCAGTTCTGGATAAAGGCAGAGGGATCCTTTTTTAATGGTAGGAGGCTGGTATCCCTTGAGTTCTGGAGTGTCTTGTATGCCTTGCAAGCTGCTCCCCCAAATCACTGACTTGTATTTGAGATCTGTGGCTGGGGTGATGGGATGAACTAGAATGACAGTCTGGGTTTGCTGATCCTCAGGGAGGTGGTTTTCACGCTGTGCTTGCTCTGCATAGGCCCAGGGTTCCATGGTTATGGGGGGACATTTTGTGGGTGCATCTCTGGCCCATGCTATACTAGAGCTAGCTCTTATTGGCTGATGGGAGCTAATTGTTAAATTTTCAGAAATTCTGTGACCCAGTTGTCAATCAGAGCCACTTAGAGTGAAAGATAAATGAAATAACAACTAAATAAATTATGTTGAAAAGAAAGGATATACTCAAAACTCTTATTTTTAATTATTTTACTACATATTTCTATTATTGACATGCGAGATTATTTACGTCTATTTTACCTTTATGATGAAGCTACTATATAATAGAGTACTACTCTGTATCTCCCCCCAATTCCATGTTCAGTGAAATGGGCCTTGGTGGGATATTTAGACACCACAGAAATCAGAAAAGCTTTAAAACAAGACTTTGCCCCCCTGTAGAGCCAGTGGTTAGCAATTAGGGAATTTAACATAGGTTTGAGGGTTTGGAAGGTCTTGAGGAAGACCAGAGTAGAAAGCTGTGAACCATGGTACAAGGGTGTGTTGGGGACCTGAGCATGGGACCCCCATGATCAGAATGGGGGCCGATGTGGTGACTGGAGCTTGTAACAAGCATGAAAACAATGGAGTGAGGGATGCAGAACCCAGTAGGGAACCCAGGGGTATGAGGCTTGCCAGTCAGGACATCTTCACAGAGACATCAGCACCATATGAAGTCTCACAGAGGGTGCAGAGGAGGCAACAGGTAGCTAAAATACTTTCCGGCACCAGTCACTATCAGCCAGGGTCCACACCAGTTATTTAAACAGAGAGAATTTAATATCAAGAATTATTAGCAAAGTAGAAAGTTGTTACCTAGTTAAACAAGAAGAAAAATAAGACAATTCTAAGGTTTCAAGGTGTCACAACTGCAGAAGGAGCAACCACCTTTAGGGCTGGGGGGACAAAGTAAAAAGACTGGAATTTTTTTAAAACTTAGAAACTCAGAGGAGGATGTCTGGAATTGAAACTCAGTGTTTACAGGGGATGTTGCTTGGCTACATCTGGCGTCAGTGGGATAGGGGGTAGGGGTGCAATATCCAATAAGCCATTTTCTGCAAATGTTGAAAACTGGACTTAATCTGCTACCACAGGAAGGAGCTGCTACTGCTGCCAAGGTGAAAAGGCTACAGTGAGCCTGAAAGGTACAAGAGAAAAGAGCAGGTTTCTGCTCCCTCCTGCGGTCTGGCAGGTGCTCTCTAGCGCCCCCTATTGACATTGCCTAATGGGACACAGCTGGCCAAGTGGAAACGTGATCTGCAGAGCTCTCAGAGAACTGGCACCCCTGGACGCGGCGTAAGGCTACCCCTAGACGTGGTGTAAGGCTACCCCTAGACATGGGAGATGATTAGGTCTAGCTGTGGGCAGAGAGCATGAAGGTCAGTGAAAGACTGCACTTTATTTCTGCTGAATCTGAAACTGAAAGAAGAGGAGACCTCTCTACTACCTTGCCCAGGTTACTGCTTTGGCTCCTCTTTTGTCAGTTTAGGAAGGAGAAAACATCGCTTCAGCTTTTTCACAGGTTGAAAGGTTGAGTGGTGTTTGGAAAATGAGACGGGATTCTGGAAAACAAAAAAAAAAAACATAGATGTTTGCGATAGAAGCCTCTGAAACCAAGTGAAAGCCTTGATAAACACATGTCCTGTCAGCACTTATTTAAGTGGCCCATGTAAAGTGGGTTTCTGTTAAGCAACTTTCCATTAGATGGGAATTTAGTCATTTTATGTGTTTGAGATTTTCGGGTATATTTTAAGGTTCAGGCTCTTCTCTTATTCCCAGCTGATCTCTTTTTGAAAAAGATTTGAGAAATTCACATTTTTGCTGTGACATCCACTGATCAACAAGACCTTAGGAGGTCACCTTTTCAGAGAGCAATACAAGTTTCAGTAGAGAAGAACTTTCGTCCTCTTGAAATATATCTTAGCAACTGAATCTCAGCAGCTACAATCTGCCGCTTACCGTTCTTGTGCCAAGTCCTGGGTTAAATGCTGAAGAAGGATGTAGTGGTGAGAGAGACCCGGTCCCTGCCCACAAGAGGTCATCATTTAGTGGAGGAGGCAGCAACACAACCAAGACAGGACCCAGAGGAGCGATAATTCTGCCTCTGGGTGGGTTAGGAGGCTGCAAGCAGTTAAAGAGTGGGAGATCCACAAAGAAAATTGAACATTTGTGATAGCCTCTGAAGAACAAGCAGGAGCTTGCTAAGTGGAGAAGAGAGAAGAACATTCTAGGCAAAGAGAATCTGCAGGTGTGTGAGAGCAGGAATAACAGGGAGGGGCTGGAGAGAGGTCTCCAAATGTACAAGGAGGCCAGGTCAGAAAAGCACCCTACTTGTCCTGTTGAGGCATTTGACACTTATCCCACAGGCGGTGGGGAACCATCAGAAGAAGCTGTTTATGTAGCAGCTTTGCAGTTGCCAGTCCTCAGCTGTCCATCAGCCAATTTGCACCTGAAAATAAAATCCCTTTAGAAGAACTCCAAGTCCTACCGAGTCCTAACCTCCTCTGTGCACACCTTAGCTTCAGCTTCACCTAATTTGCAGATTTTGGCTACTGATCAGCGTGCATCTCTTTTGTGCCGTGGCTGGCCAGAGGTGGCCCACATCAGAGATATCTTCTTTCCCGCACACCACACCCTCCCTACTTCACATGGCCCATTGCACAAAACAGTGGCAAAAGCTGTACAAAAACGCAAAGATTGCTGGTGAGTGGAGAACTGCAGTGGCGTGATACTCAGACAAACGCTAAGCTTTAGCTCTCAGAGAGAGGCCTCCAACAGGCCCCCTCCTTTTTCTGCTTTGAGTTGTACTGAGTAACTACTGTGGTGTAACAAACAATTCCAAAGCACAGAACTTAAAACACCATGAGTGGTTCTTACTCGTGCATCTGCAGTGGGGCTAGATGGCTCTGCTCCATGTGTTTCTGGTCCCCTCTTAGGATCTTTTCACAGAGACAGAAAACAGCAAGACGGCAAGTGGAAACATGTGTGACCTCTTAAGATCTAGGTTCAAAGCTACCCCATTATCTCTTCCACCCATATGTTATTGGCCAACATCAGTTTCATGGCCACGTCCAAAGTCAAGGCTCAGGAAAGTACCACCTGCCCACTGTGAGGCAAGCAAGGGTGTAGGTACAGGGAGGGGTGAGAAATTGGAGCCCATAAAGCCATCTACCATAGCTGCCTGGTGACTGCATCCTCTGGCTTGTCTTCCAATGTTCTCCTCATTTGCATGGGCCCTAACTGAGTTGGAAGCTCAAATTTCAAAATGGGGCTTAGATCTCACTTTGGCTGGGCTATGCTATGATAGTATAGCCCACCCAAAGTGATGGCTTCGTTTGGCTAAGCTGGAACTGCATCTCCCAGAATCCTATCCCTATTCCATAGTTGCTAGTTAGGGTTGGCCATGAGAGAATTTAGTGCCAGATTTGGAAGGTCAGTGTAGGGTCATCAGGCATGGTTATAGCCCACGATCTGTCGGCTTGCCTTGCTGGCAGGGAGCAACAGCCCTGTCCTTCAGCTTGTGTTGGCTCTCCCATGTCAGCTGAATCTTGGCCAAGGTACGCATACAACTCCATGGTATCACCTGCATTATTGAGGTTGGTGGCAGAGGTCATTCCAGTCTGTTCTCATGGGTCCCAGTTTGTCCTTGTTTCACCCACTTCATGTCCACTTTTCCTTCCTAATTGCCTGCGCTGCTAACTTCAGCCTTCAACCTCAGATGAGGAAGCAATGGCTTTACACAGACTGCTTAATCAGCTTTCACAATTGCATAAGGTCTGATTCTTATAATAAATCTTTTATTTTAGTTCACTCATTGTGGTTCTGTTTTCCTGATCAAACCCTGACACACCTATGGTTAGATAAGGTAATTTAAAATAGTTGAAAGGTGGAGTGAAGGTTGGCCCCTTTATTTATTTGTTTATTCATGTTTTCACTCATCTATCTATGTATTTGTTGAATATTTGCTGCATGGTAATCCTCATCCTCTGAGTATTAAAGGTCTATAATATAGATTCTATACAATAGGGTTGCTGTTCTGGAGGCACACAATCTACTGACAGCAATGCAATAAATAAAGGATTATAATGTAATATGGTAACTGCTATAAATAGCAAGCACAAAATGCCACTGGGATGTGGAGAAAGGTGTATCTCATACTGCTTGGGGAAACTAAAAGATTTCCCTAAGAGGTATTAGAAGAGCGGGAACTTAAAGGATGAATGGGGATTTCCCAATTGGACAAGACTCGGAAAATCTTCAGAAATATTGTCATTATGTTTGTGGATGGGAAACCACCACTGAATTGTGTAGAAATGTTTGAGTAATAGCAGTGAGTTTCCTTATCGAAGGCCTTATTCAATTCATGACTTTCAATGTTTTTGAAGAGTATTTAGGATGACTAATATGCATGGTTTGTGCATTCCACTGTGCCAATTAATTCCCTTTCGCCTCTGTTTCCTACTTACCAATCTGAAGTGTCCCATGGAAACATAAAGCAAGGTCAGGTAGTGAAATTGCAATGGAGTCAGTATCACAGGTCCAGTCAATGTGAATTGGAGAACCATAATAGGGAGTTCCTATCTGGGGTCCCTTTGTCACCAGTGTGAACCGGCAGCTACCATTTGACCTGCGTGACCCACAGATTTAGGATAGTAGTACTTCCGTCAGAAAATACTACTATCCCACTGTGAAGGCAAGTACTTTCCAGCAGGCAACCCTAACTTTGATCTTCTTACAGCTGGTCACAAAACAGGTTTTCTCTATTTCATTTAGCAATTTTTGTTCACAGATGAACTTTCCTCTGGCCCTTACAACTGCCCTCCACATTGGGCACAATCACCACCCTGCCAGGGACCGCCTTCTCTGACACTTGCTGTGGGATGGTGTGAGCCCATTGGGGTGAGCAGACCAACCTCTTGCAGACACAACTGTGAATTAAGTTTGGCTTTTATGCCCTTTTCATTTTCCATCTCTTACTAGCAGGGTAACTTGGCAAGTTATTTAAACCCAATGCTTCAACTCTCCATCTATAATCTTGGGATAATTATTATGTCCACATCATAGAATTGTTGGAGGATAAAATGAGTTAATATATATGATGTGTTTAGAAGAGTGCTGGGCTTATCTGGTGAAGCATCTAGTAATATTAGTTATTACTATTGTAACTAGGTTCTCATCATCGCTTTTTGTCCTCTGGCTGGCCTAGAACAATGAGATAACACTGAACAAAGCAGTGAGTAACCAGAATAAATATATGAGAGAACATACACTCCTGCAGTCGTGAAATACACTCTCTCTGGTGACCGGTGAGACAAAGGGCTAATTAATACTTCAAGAACAGATTGTGATGCCATTCAAGTTTCCTGTAAGCACCAGTTGTGCTTTACAAATGCTGGTCTGCCTTATCTCTTTTACTCTTTCCAAAATGCATTGTACTTGTAGAAGTTCTTGGAGACCAGATACTCTGTGATCATAAAATATTATGGCATCAAAAATGGCTCTAACCCAGAAGGAAACAATCCATGGGAAACCTAGTATTAAATAAGAGCTCCTGAAGGTAAGGGAGGGAAGGAGGCTATAAACGGTGTCAGAATAACAGGTTTAACCAAAAGGGAAACCATGTGATGAGAAAGATTATAGTGGTGCGTGAGTTGAACTGTATGAAAAAAGGAAAAGAGAGAAAAAGAGTCTCACTGATGATGAGGCAAAGGATTTGCTGATATGAACAAAAAAAAAAAAAAGAAGAAGCAGGAAAAAGCAGCAGAAGTGTTTAAGCGAGAACTGACATTTTCAAAGTCGTGTGGGTCTGTAAAAGAAGAGGGAGGCCACAAATTTCCTAGAACTCAAACGGGGAGGAGCAGGAAGTAAATTTCAGGCGGACAGAGAAAACGCTAGATGAGACCAGACTGGAGACAGCATTTAACCAGACATGCGGTTCAAAAGAGAGGGGCTGGGAGAGAAATGAGCACACAAAGCCAGCTTTCAAAAGTCAAAGACTAAGGTACGTATACTGGAGATGAAGGCAGATGGACAGTGGGGAGGAGGAGCTCTCAAAACAATGTCATGAAAAAAAACTCCCTGAGAAAGAATGGTCCCATTCAAGAATATTTATTGAGAGCCTGTGATGGCCATGTGCTGAGGTATGTGCTGAAGTTGGAGAGATAAAACAACAGTGGCACCAACCACCGTAATCCTAATTATTGTCCCCAAACATTTGCCAGTTCTAATGATGCACAACGGAAAGTGTCTACTTCCCAACTGGTTTTACAGAAGATATTTTATTTGATTTTCCCAATGTCCCCCTGGGGTATAGAGGGGCAGATATTATTATTTTAATTTCACACACCAGGAAGTGCAAGCCCAGGGCCATGAAGTGAATGGCTCATTTGGCACCGAGGCCAGATGCACAGCAGGACTGGAGGCCCAGCCGTCTGACTCCTGCCCCCAAACCTGTCCAAGAAGAAGCTGCCTGATAACTGGTTACCATTCATGTTGATTAAACCCAGGGCATTTTCTGTGATACTTGTAAATCTATATTTCTATGTTATACTTCTAGAACATTATTCTTCTAAGAAGCCTGAGGCATTTTACACATCTTAAATTCTGATTCATTCAATCTTTCTTGGGAGATACAGAATAACTCAGAATTCCCCAGTGGTAGGTGTTTAATGGAAAAACAGAAATACAGCAATTTACATTTCCTTATAAAAAATACCCTCTGACCTCCTGGTAGGGAAGTGAATGTAAATTAGTAATGAATTGAGGTTTGAACTAATGATGAAGTCAGAACCTAATGAGAGTTCCAAGGAAGAGCTGAAATATTTGTATTCAAAGGCGTTTGCCTGAAGGGTCCAAGGCCAAAAACATGAAAGGGAAAGCTGGCCTCACAGAGCAGTCGAATAAACAGGATCCGAGTAATGTCAAGGTTGGACATAATCCTGGGAAATCTGTCTTCACAACATGGCCAGTTTTTTTCTTCTTTTTGTAATTGCATTTTTCATGCCACAGGGTATAAATTAATTGATTTGGTTTGTCGGAAACTCATATTTTCAGGGTTCTACGGTTGTAAATTGCTTTTCCAAATATATGTGCTTGTTTTCACAGGTTTGATCTGTACTTTCTAAGAAGGACTAGATCTTTTTTTGTAAAGGAAGTCACATGAACATAAATATCAAATTTCTTCTTTTTCCTTTCTAAATGTTTTCATCATCCCTACAGCGTAGCAGCAAACGGAATCATTCCTTCCTTTTCTTTCCCCCTTCACTCAACATCCCTTCCTGCAGGACCCCTGAATTTCGGCCTGGCTCTCCTTGGATGTGGAGGAGAGCCTACAGGGTCACCCGATTTGTTCCATTCTTCAAATGACCACGAGGGAGATAGTTTTAGAAGGCAGCTCTGAAGATGCCATTTCTTTCCTTAAAGTATCTCAGTGGCTCCTCTTTGTTTTTAGGTTAAGCCTTAGTTCTCTTAATTTGGTACACAAGGTCCTTCAATTTCTCATCCTGCCTTTATCACCTGTCTCATTGAAAAATTTTTTTGAATTCATTTATCAGTACATTATTGATGTAGGAGGTTTGTCTATGCTTCCATGTCTTTGCCCATGTCAAGTCGTCTGACTGGAATTCTCTTTTCTCTCCTCTCTACTTTCTTAGGCCAACAAACTCCTATCCATCCCCTGTATGGGATACCCCACCTATTTTTCCCTTATTTCTTTATCTCACAGTTACCCCATTAAATTTTAATTTTCTATCTCCTTATCTATCTCTTCTTCTAGAGCACCATTATCTAGTATTACCTGTGCCACATATGTAATTTTCAACTTTCTAGTAGTCACATTTTAAAAAGTAAAAATAAAATCTTGGGTAATTAATTTTAATAATATATTTTATTTAATCCCATATATCCAATCAATTATCATTTAAGAAATATATACATTATCCTTGGGACATTTTACACTCTTCCTCTCATCCTATATCTTAGAAATTCGGTGCATATTTTATACTTACAGCATATCTCAGTTTGGATTCTAAATTTTCATTGGAAAATATTTGATCTGTACTTATATTGCATAACATTTAGAGTTCAAAAAGGAGACTCTCCTTCCCAAGTTGTTCCAAACATACTCAAAAGTTTTCCAGTAATGGGATCAAGTATTGGTTTTTAAATTTAATTGGAATTAAAGAAAATTACAAATTCAGTCCCACAGTTACATTTCAAGTGCTCAGTATCCACAGGTGGTCATTGGCTGAGTATTGGCAGCCTGGGTCTAGGCAGTAAGGTCCTTGAAGGCAGGTGATCCTTCTATCTGCACAACTCCAGGGGGCCACCGCCTCACTCTCTTCTGTCCTATACTGGGATAGACTTAGGGCACAAACAGAGTCTCTCTTTCATCTCCACGCCGCCAGAAGCCAGGATGGAGCCCAGCACACAGCAGGTGCTCACTGCCTGTTTGAATAAAGGGATAGCTGGAAATGGGCGTTAGTGGTGAGGGTGAAAGAAATGACTTTAACTTGGATGCTCTTCAATTTTCAATGAAGATATGTGAGCAGAAAGAAAGTCCCAGATTCTCCTTCTGAGTGACAAGAGATTTCATACATTGAGATTAAAAAGAACAAAAATGTCTTAGCTAAGTTTGTTCCCAGAAAGTTTGCCCAATTTTCCAGTGCCTCTGTGATTCTGGATTCCATCCAGACCCCGATAAGGCACCATCAGGCTTTTTAAAAAAGTGAGATTTCAGCGGCAGGCTGGTCCCAACGGGAAAGGAGTTCCAGCAATGTGACAAAGGTTTTACATTTTCTTTGGGAAGAGGTAGGAGCTTTGCGTAATTCTGTAATAAGCTAATAAAGGAAGGATCTGATCATCTAATTGCTTTTGGTCTAGTTAGGGGATACATTAGAATGATGTGGAGACAGGTGGCAAGGTCACACCTACTTGACCATCGCATCCTTTGCATGGAGAGAGGTGCTCCCACGGCCATAAACCCACAGCACTGCAACCAGAAGCCAAAGAGCAGAGGACAGGGGAGATGACGTGGGGACTGGGCCTCCAGAAAAAATGAGTGTATTGTGTGACTGAAGGGCCACGGCTGAACTGACAGTTTATTAGGAACAAAATGTTTGTAAGTAACTGCCCTTTGCCTGGCACGTATAAATGGTAGACAAAGACGCAGGGCCTGTCACTGCTGCAAGCACTGCCTCTTAGGTGCATAGTTTGCCCCTGATTTAGGGAGCACCTGGATTCTTGAAAGAGACCAGGTAGAAGGCTTGTCTCTCAGACGTGTCCTTCCTGCAGCCAATCTCAGCTACAACTCTGCATGGCTTGAGGCAAAAGCTCAGTGAGTGCTTGAAACTCTGGGGTCTTCCCTGTCAATCATTGCTAAACGTCAGCTGAGGACAAACAGCTTCTTCTAAAAGTGAGAAGGGTACCAGGAAACAAGGAGCTATGGCCCCCAGCACTGCTCAGGGCCATGAAACTGCCTGATTACTCAACCATGTTTACCATTCCTGTTCCCAAGGGCAAAATGATCATATATTCTTAGGAAATATATTTAATTCTTTCTTGGAGGGACAGGACATTTCCACTTGCCTTCACCCACCAGTCAGCACCTGTTGAAGATGGAAAAAGATGAAATTATTGTGAAGCAAGCAGTGCCTAAAGTCTTTTACTCCCCGCCTCCCCAGCGCCCACCCTCGGGACAAAGACACTCATTTCCACAGCTTCTTCGAGTGCTTCCTATGACGGCTCATAGCTGAACTTCTCCCCAGGAATTGCCCTCAGCCTAATCGAGCTGCTTCATCTAAGGGTATCCTCATTACCGGGGCATCCTACATCCAATGGCTGGTCTGTGTGAGGATTCAAAGGCCCAGCCCCATTGCGTGACTTCAGGACAACTCCAGAGGGCTGTCCCAGCTCTAGAGCTCCCTGCGGGATCAGCTGAGGCCTCTGTTGAAACTCTGTTACAGCTCAACTCCTCCTTCTAGACCTTTGTTCCCTCTAGAACTGAAGCGGATCACCTTCACTTCAGTCGAACACCCGATGAAGGATGTGGTATGTGGCTTGAGTTAAGGTCCACAATATAAGAAAAATACCCATGTTCAGTACTAGAAGCAGCTTCCCTAAGGAAGACGATAGTGGGAACTCAGCCTGATTGAGGGCGGAGAATTCTTAGGTCCTCCCAATCATGTTGACATTCTGTGACATAAAACATGACATGTGCAATGTCCTTTTGTGTGTTGGTGAGACATATAATTGAATACATGTGTTGATACAAGTGTGTGTGATACAAGCTTGACTCAAGCGTGTATGGTGTGATTTCACTAATTTACATGTACATTTGTGTGTGTGTCACCCTCATTAGGTTGTGAAAAACTTGAGGGAAGGGATGTTTCTGGCTGAGGGTCTGGTACATATAGATGTTCAATATCTGAATTGGCTCCAATGGTGTCCCTTATTTCCTATCCATACTTAAACATCAGTGATCTTTCATATAATCTGCCTTTGACCGCCGGAACCTTCTCAGTGCCAGAGACCGTTTTCACCTTCCATTTAGCCAGTGCCATTCCTTCACTATTTTACCTGCTACTTTTTACGCATCTTATCTGTGCCAGGCACTTGGGAAACCAAGATGCACAAGACAAGTATAGTCTTTGTCTTCCTGGAACTTAATTCTAGAAAGGATTACAGATAAAGTATGTTACACATTGCTATGTGGTTACAGTTGTGGTAAAGTTCTCTAAATACATGTACGCTGTGCAAGGAAAGTTTCCAAGAGCCAGAGCTAAACGAGTCTGGGAGCTCAGCAAAGGCTTATTTTGGGAAGCGCATTTCAGTTAAGGCTGAAGGGTGAATAGAAGTCAGCCTGGAGCACAGGACAGTGGGAGGAGTGCTCCGGGCATGGTGTGTACATTGGAGACCGGGGTGTTTGGCTGGGGCATGAGAATTGCAGAGGAGGTGGCTCTGGACTGTGCTGGGGAGGTGGGAAGAGGGCTACCATGCAGAGCCATGCTAGGGTTTGGATTTTAAGCCAAGGCAGAGATGAGTCACTGGGAGGTTTTAAACAAGACAAGGACAGGATCAGATTCAGGTTTGTTAAAACATTGCTTTGGTCCTGCATTGAATGGGGCTAAGAGGGGATCTGGGTGATGAATCAAGGTCACTGGAATTGTCTTAGAGGCAATGGTGGCTTGGGAGAGGGTGACACTGAGATAGTCAGAGGTGCATTAGTGGGAATTTGGGATCTGATTGGGTCTGGAGAGGGAGAATTTGAAGAGGGACATTTGGCATGGCCACGTTTAGAACCATTTTCCTCCAATTAACTGTGAACTTCCAACTCAGAACTTCTCATGGCTGTGGAAGTGACATGATTTCCCACCATAGTAAAAGTACACATTCTTGCACATGAAGAGTATTTTTTTAAATTAGATAGACCTCAGCTTCAGGAGAACAGGGTGTCCCCAAAGTTTGAATTAATACAGAGTGGAACACAGATCAGAAGAGCACACCGGGTACCAGAAGGCTATCTACATTGGCACATCCCCTTTTTAGGCGTGAATGATTGGCAACGTAGCTACAGTTTTGCTCAGTGAAAGAGAAGGCAACCTTGTAGCGCGGGTGAGAATCACAGAAGTCCGCTGGAGAACGGCAAGCTTTCAGTTCGAATTTTTCACTTTTTTTTTTCATGTGAGAAATGATTCAGCTCTTGTCTCTCTTCAACATCACTTACAATTATGGAAGCTGAGAGAAGAAGTGCAAGAATGAAATTCTACTTTGTGTCATTGAAAAGCATAGCCTCTACCTCCTAAAATATACAACTTGCCCAGAAAGCGCTAAGCAGGTTCTAAAAGCTGTCACTCTCTTGCTCTGTAACTATGGGGAAAGAAGTCATACAAGACAAGATAAATAGTGGCTTTTTATTCCAAACCCTCTGCTCTGTCTCCAATTATGTAACACATATGTCCATTCAAAGGTGTTTATTGAACAAATTACATGTAAGTGAAAACTTATGAAATGATGTGTAGCATGTATGAGTAAAACTTCTAAAAGGGAGTAAGCAGTAAACACTACAGTATAGGTATTCACCTGGAGCTGCCCGGGATAAGGAGACTGAAAGTAAAGCCGGAACTCTTGGATCCTTTGTTAAACTAGTGACAGAATGGGAAGGGTCCCAGATATAAATGTATGAGCCCTAAACCGTGAGGCATTGGAAACCCTGGCCTTTGCTTCTTCCTCTTAAAACTACTCCCAGTAATTGAATTGCCCAAGACCCTACAAGGTCTCTTCTGCTTCTAGGATACAGTAAATTTTACTCTGAGGTTTGTCCTGTTCTCATATGACATATCAGGGCTCACACATTTCAGGGCATCTGCCTTCATGAAAGGCAGGATTGTTTGGGGGACTGGCTTCACCCCTTCTAAGTGAAGTATCTGGCAAAGACATCACAACATATGAAATCACACTCTTCAAATTAAAGCGATAACGTACTACTTCTTTCTATTTTAAGCAAAACATAACTTCATGGGGATATTACCTAGAAACAATTATTTATATTTTAGATCTTCCCAAACAATCTGTTTGCAAGAATGCACATGATAAAAGGATGTTTTTGGAGACACCACAGAATTTTAAGGACATTGCTGACACAACCAGAGTGAACCCTGGAGGCACTCTGTAAATTTCCATCAACTGTGAAAAATGAAACCCCTCATGAACAATGAAGAATGAACTGGCCCCTCCTGCACTGGCAAAGCCCAGGGAGTGGCCTGGTGTGACCCACCCACCTCCTAGGGTGGGGACACCACCTGGGGAAATCACTTCTGGGACGTGGACTCCCACGAGAAAACCCCTGGTGTGATGATCTTTTAGAGCAAGTTTCCAAAAATGAGTAAAAGAAAACATTTCTGATTTCTCCATTCCTCAGCAGTATTTTGGAATTAGCTTTTTCTCATTTGTTCCAGATACCCAGACCCCATGAATGACTTTCGTGACATAGTCCTACGTTAACCTCTCACTGGAGGCAGCTGCTTTCTGTGATTCAAAGATTGGAAAAAAACAAACCAAAACAAAACCTAATATTTCAGGGGGCTATATATGTAGGCCAGGACTTAGCTTCCACTACCAGCCCATCTGCCTCCAGGACTGAATCTTATCTGATCATTTCCATGGCAACAGCTGTGGGATTAGAATAGGATGAAGGTTTAAGACGGGTTGCTGGAATTCAGTCGTCGATTGAGGATTATTTAACTACACACTTGCGTTGCCATGGAAACACAAATTTACAAATCAGGCAGGATTTTTGTAGCTCAGTAGCATAGTATTATATTCTTAGGGCTGCTTCAAATCCCCCAATTCCATCTACTTTCCCATCAGGGGGGAAATATCCCACCAGATATAGTAATTATTCCCTAGATACTTTTTCCTTTAATTTTTAAAGCAGAAATATGAATAGACTAAGACCAGAACCAAAGCAATTGCTCTTAAAATGCTTTTCCACTTTGTTTTTTAAAGACAAATTCAGCATAGTCTAAAGACAGAATGTAAAACGTACAATGGCCAGCACATTCACACAAGTCATTTAGCTACCATATAAGTCCAAACAAAATCATGCTGATTAAGAAAATGAGCAGGAAGGAGGGGATATGGGGATATATGTATAAATACAGCTGATTCACTTTGGTGTGCCTCAAAAACTGGCACAAGAGTGTAAAGCAATTATATTCCAATAAAGAGCTTAAAATCAAAAAAAGAAAGAAAAGAAAAAAAAGAAAGAAAAGAAATGCCTGACGGTGCTATGCTGACAGTTGCTGGCCTCTGCAAATGTAAAGATAAAAAAGAGAAATAAAAGGCATGGAGATTAAAACGGGAAAAAAAAGAAAAAGCAAATGACATCTCCACATTATAAATCAACTATACATCAATAAAAAATTTAAAAAATTTAAAAATGATGTTTATTTCCTGCCGGATCTGTCACCCCTGGACTTCTAATTCATTTAACATCAAGTTAATTTCAGAAAATCAGCAATGCTTCATCGATGACCACTGTATTAGAATTGACAAACCACTTTCACCACCAATGATAGCTTGTCTGATTTCACAACAAGCTCGTGCAGAGGAAGGGCAGGAGTCACAGTCTGCATTTGGGGGTGAGAAACTGTGGTCTGAAGTGTTCCCAGAGCTCACCTAAGACAGGCAGCCTTTCCTCATTTCCCATGATTCCTCCCATCCCTCCCCCCACACCCCCATATCTTTTTGGTCCGTTGATGGGAATACCCTGTGAGGACTTAAACTTCTTAAAATGCCACTTACACAATACCTCAGAAATGGTCTCATTTTATCTATTCTTGCCTGGCTGTCCTTCCTTAAATCGCCCATCTTCTTGGAGGTGCACATTCTTTGGACTGGGGAGATCTATGACCTTTCTTGTCTCTGACTTATCAAGTAGGGGTGTGGGGTACGTGGGAATCAACATTACAGTATATCTCAGAACTCGCATGTATGGGGACCACTCAAGTACAGCAAAAACAGCCAGATCGAGAAGGGCTGGGCTTAGAACCAGTTCCACTCCTGAGGTGAAGCAGGTACTGGGGGGCAGACCCACCCTGCAGGGCACCAAGAGAAAGTCCAGTGAGAAGCTAGGGTGAGTAACGAGGCAGCAGCAGGAACAGGAGCTGGTGTGGAGTGTCTGCTAGGAGGTGGAAGTGTTCTGACGGTGCCCGTTCCTCACCATCGAAAAACCTGTAGTCCAGATATCCAGAGTGCTGCAGGGAGACCTGGGAGGTCGGAGGACTTGCGCGGCATGGGAGGGGTGAAGTGGAGGTGCCCAGCACATCGCTGAGATGCAGCTCAGGCAGATGCCGAAGGACATGAAAAAGGGTCCGTGCTGAGAAAATTCCTGGGTTCAGGGTGAGCTGTACGAGGCACCAGGAGGAACTTATGTGGACTTCTGAGCCCTGGGCTGGGACTATTCGGACTGGGCTCAGGGGCTGGGTGGTGCAGCACACAGGGTGAGGGTGGAGATGGTCCAGCTGTGGAAAGAAGACATTATCAGAGGCTGAGCTGAGGAATGGCCACATTAGGGCACCCTACATCCCTGTGGTTTGGATGCTGCGTGCATGTCAAATTCACCTGAGACTGATGCCTAGTTCTACCACTTGCTAGAAATATCAGGTCAGGCCAGTTACTTCATTTCTCTAAGTCTCTGTTTTCTTCTCTGTAAAATGGGGATAACTACAGTCTCTATATCATTGGGTTGTTTTGAGAAGTGAATAAGCTAATTCTTTTTTAAAAAATATTTATTTGGTTGTGCTGGGTCTTAGTTACAGCACATGGGCTCCCTAGTTGTGGCATGCTAACTCTCATGTGGGATCCAGTTCCCTGACCAGGGATTGAACCCGGGCCCCCTGCATTGGGAGCACAGAGTCTTAACCACTGTGCCACCAGGAAGGTCCCTGAGTAAGCTAATTCTTATTAAGTGTTTGCATGGAGCTTAATTTGATCAAAAGCTTAAGAACAGGAAGTATTTGCTCTTCATCTGATGTCATTTCTGGGACATTTACATGAATGGGTATCAAAACTCTATTCTAGATGGGGCTGGAAATTTGACTCCAGAGGAAGGTAATATGATAAAGGGGATAGAATCGGGGCAGTTCCAATAATCTAAGAGTACTATAACACAGTGGGCCTGATTCTGATCGTGTAAGTGTAATTAGCCTTAGATAGGCTTGGATTTTTCTATTCCACGAAAGTTTTTTCTTAAGAGTGACAACCCTACATTATAGCTAAAACCACATCCTTTTTAGTTGTATCAAACCATCTGTAAGAGAACTAAAATGCTCACAATGTTATTCTAGCTATGTTTTTATTGGTTCCCTGAAAACGCAAAAATAGCCATTTAGTATTCTGCCCATCTCCATGTCCCTCTGCAACCCCTTCACACACACAAATACTCAAAACCTCACACATGGCTGACATCACCTTCTGCCACTATCCCCACCAGCTACTTAAGCTGATGCAGTGACCGAAGCTGCCAGAAGTTAAGTGATTTTCCTCAAGGTTAAGCAGGAAGGCAAAGAGAGACCTAGGACCATCAGTCAGAGAACCATAAAATCAGAATGTGAGCTGCCATGGGCCTTTCTTGGACAGGGCAGTAATGCCTGTTTGCAGATTGATTGTGTCTCTGGCTCAAGGCCCGGCTGTCAAGAAGGAAAACCACAGAGAACAGAGTTAGGTGGGCATCCTCCAGTGAAGAAGGTGGCTTTCCAAGAATAAAACGCATCATTACAGGGTTGGTACAAGACGTTAGCCTGGGCAGTGCATGGGTGTGGTCAGGGCTAGGGTGTGAGAGGGTAGAACTTGTCCTGGGCCAAGAGAGTTTTAAAAATCCATACAGCATTCTCATTTCATCCCCCGAGGATGGGATTGTATGTGGGAACACTCTTTGTAGAGCAACACAGTCACATTTAACAATATCCAAAGGCACGTGGCTTTTAACCCCTGAACACTTTCTTGTAATTATCCTGCATTCACCAATGCACAAAGATGTTTATTGTAGTAGAGTTAGTAATGGTAAAACATACAAAATAAAAACCACTCACATCTGGAGACAATCTCAATATCTCTTAAGAGGGAACTGATAGTATACATGTGACATAAATATTCAATGAACAGTGTGCTGCTGTTGAAAAGATGTAATTGGTCTATATGTACAAACACATAAAGATCTCCAAATGCAACACCAAATGAGACAAACAAGACACAGAATCGAGTGTAAAAATCCAATTTGTGTAAAAATGTAGGCCATATGATGCAGACTGCAAATGTGTAAACAGTTTCTAAAGGGACCCAGAAGAGACAGCAGTTACTTCTGAGAGTGGGACAGAGGTTTAGAGAGAAATGGAAGCATTTATTTCTCACTTTACACTTTTCAGTACTCACTGTAATTTTTAAATGAGTACATATATTCCTTATTAGTAAAATTAGCCTTAGAAAATAATGGAAGGGGTTGAATTGGAGCAGCAGAACCACAAAAGGTTGGGGAGGGAAAAGAGATTTAAAAAAAGAACGGGAAAGGGAAAGAAAGAAATACTTTAATTGGCAAGAGTGAAATGATCTTTATAGGATCTTGGTAAAAAAATTTAACAGCTTTGTTGATATATAATTTACATATCATAAAATTCCACACCATTTAAAGTATAGAATTCAATGGTTTTAAAGTTTATTTATAGAATTATACCATCATCACCATAATCTAATTTTAGGATATTTCATCACCTCAAGAGAAACCTCTTACCCATTAGCAGTCACATCTCACTCCCCACTGCCTTCACCCCAACCCTTGGCAGACACTAATTTCCTTTCTGTCTCTATTGATTTGCCTGTTCTGGACATTTCATATCAATGGTATCATATATAGTGTGTAATCTTTTGTGTTAGGCTTCTTGCTCTTAGCATGAGGTCTTTAAACAGGAGATCAAATTTCTGATTATCCCAATGTGTGCACTTGTGGCCCAGTAGCCCCATGAAATACTCTATGGAAAAAGAAGACAACGATCCCATGGTTAAATAATCTTGGGAAATACTGCATACTCTGTACACATCATAGAAATTGAAGACTGAGAAGTCTCATTGTAAAGAAACTTGCTTAACTTTGTTGAATTCACCATTTTCCAATGGTACTTAGGTCCTGGTCCTTGATGAAGAGCTCTTCCAGTGTGCTGAGGGCAGAGAGATGACCTCGACATGAGATTCACAGCAGATTATAGAAGTGGAAATTTGGAAAGGCGAGTGAACCCATTTGTCACAGGAAAGGCTCATTTCATTTTAATATTTTTGCCAAAGCAGTCAAGTCTTGAAGATCCTGGGTACTTGGCTGCCTTCCAATACTCCTAAAATTTCCTCTGTTTAGTAAACACACTGTCTTCCCCTTGCATAGAGCCTGTGGAGCTTCAGACACTTAGACAATGTTCTATCATCATCTTAACAGAGATGGTTGCTGGAAAAATGCTGGAAATGTTTTGGAATCCATGCCAAGCCTTTTGCATCCCTCAGTTGAACAAACTGTGGATGGGTGCTCTTCAGCAATCCTGTTGCAGAGAAATCCATTACAATGTCAGTCAGTTTGTCTCTTGGCTGAAATGTTCCAATGTGGTGTGTCTGAGATCTAGGGAAGCAACTCTTTAGTCTAGATCTAAAATAATTAAAGCATTGGGTTTGAAGTGTTTTCTGTGGGAGGCTCAATGCTTTCCTATATGCAGTGTTTCAGCACCACCTGCTAGAGACTTAGGCCAGGGAATAAACAGATTGCAGGCCCCTGGGCCCTTCTTTTTGGTCATTTTTCCTTTGATGCAGAGTAGTTCAATGACCATGTTTATGCCTCCCTTTTACCCTGATTATGCTCAACACACTTGTAATATTGTGATTTATAATAAGAAATATATATTTGGTCTCCATCATCATTGCTGGCACAGAACTCCTAAAATCTCTTGAATGTCCTAAGTGATAAGATCTCTAGGAGCATCTTTTGTTCTAATGAGGTGACTCTGGATGGGCTCCTGGATTGGGGTTCATCACTGGAAAGAGCAAAATGTGATTAGAACCTTAGAATTTAATCTCCACCCTCCATTCTCCAGAGAGGGGAGAGGGGCTAGAGATGGAGTTAATAATAATTGATAATGCCTATGTAAGGAAGCTTCCATAAAAATCCCAATGGTATGGGGTTTGGAGAGCTTCCAGGTTGATGAACATATCCACATTCTAGGATGGTAACACATCCAAACTGCACAGGGACAGGGCTCCTGCACTTGGGACCCTCCCAGACCTCATTCTACGTATCTCTTCATCTCTCCTTTATCATATCCTTTAATAAACTGGTAACCTAACTGTTTCCCTGAATTCTGTGAGCTGCTCTAGCAAACTAATCAAACCAAAGGAGGAGGTCATGGGAATCTCATATTTATAGCCAATTGCTCAGAAGCACAGGTGACAACCTGGGACTTACGATTGTGGTCTGCAATGGGGTAGGAGCAGCCTTGTGGGACTGAGTTCTTATCCTGTGGCATCTAATGCTATCTCCAGGTAAATAGTATTAAAACTGAGTTAAGTTGTAAGACACGCAGCTGGAGTCACAGAGAATTGCTTGGTGGGGGAAAATCCACGCACATCTGGTATCGAAAGTGTGAGTGTGATAGTAGTGTGAGAAACACAGGAGGAAGACTGTTATTTTTTTTTCCTGCACAACACTGTTATAGCCATTGCACATGCTCAAAAATTACAGACTCAAAAAAGGCTGCCAAGATGATATCTGAGAGCATCCAGTGGGGAGGAATTATGGATGTCTTAGCACTTTGGGTATAATGTTAGCTGGTAGGCTTCCTCAATTCCATGACTAGCTATGCTACAATGTATTTCATTGTAGCCCCTTTGATTTCAGCTCAGTTCTTTAACATTCTTATTCCAGGCATTACACTGGATATTGTTTGTTGCAAAGATGCAGGTGGCATCATCCCTTCCTTCATGAAGCTTACACTCTAAGGAAGGAAAAATGACCACTCATGTGTATTACTCACTCAAGTAAGGACAGGGTGTCTGAATGCACAGTGCAGAGACAGATCACTAAGACAAAGAGGATCTAGGATGGCTTCTTAGAGGAAGCAACACAACACCCAAGAAGAACCCTGAAGGACAAATAGGAGTTCCCAATGCCAGCAAAAGGGGAATGGCATTTCCAAACGAGAACTGTATGAGTGAAGGTGTAAAAGCATGACACAACAGTGGGTAACTGAGGACCTGTGTATCATCTAGGTGCCGCTGGAACACAAACTACGAAGGAAACAATGTTGGAGGGGTGAACAGCGTTGGCCATTTCCTCAAAGGCAGCTGGTTAAACCTGAGTACACCTCTCTGTCTGCTCCTAGGGCTGTTGCAGATTTTAAGCCTACATATAAATAAGCACTCTTTAAGTATTTGCCACTATCATTATTTCTAATTCTAAGATTTGCACTAATGTCTGATTATAATTAGGATGTTTATAGGAAATAGGACCTCTAAGACAGTCTGTCTTGATACTATTAAAAAAAACTTTGCTGAAATAGGTTCATTCTACATAAAATGCTTTTACATTCTTCTTTTGGAAGGTACATCAGCACCTAAGGCGTCAACATTTAGTCAGAATGTCACTTCTGCCAAGTATCACTCTCTTTCTCCCTCCTGCTCCCCACCCCTCCAGGCAGGAGGGAGTTCTGGATAAAGCATCTCTATTTGGCCTTTAGATTCCTGGGCTCACACAAAAATGCCTATCTTTTAGCCAGAGATGAGAAATCAGAGTAACATAAATGTTTCCACTAATACTGAAGCTGTTCTCCAATGAGGCAGCAGGTAAAAGCCTGGGCTTTAGAGTCAGATAATCCCAAGTTCACGTCCCAGCTCTGCCATTGATGGGCTGGGAGAGCTTGAATGAGTCATCTGAGATGTCTGTGCCTCCTTGTTCTCATTGATAAAATGGGGCTAAAGCTGGTAGTGTTGTCTGAGAACAAAATAAGATAATGCATCTCAGAACCTGGCATTCACCTGCATTCACAGTGAGCCCTAAAAGAACAGTTACTATTAATCAGTATTATTATTCAACCAGTCTTTATTGACATGGAGTAAACCATAGCAGAATCTGAAGCCTAATATCCTCTAAGGCTTATACTTTAGAGAAATAACCTTAAAGGGCAGGAAGAAGGTATACTGTTTCTAGGACCTGTTAGCCAGCACTTTAGATGCATCCATCCTGGAATGTTTATTGAGCATTTACTACATGCCAGGTACTTTCCTAAATACTTTGGATGTAGTCATGAGCAAAACAGGCAAAAATTACTGCTCTCACAAACCTTACAATCTAGTGGAGGTGGAAAAACAATAAAAACTTGAATAAGTAAAGCAGATAGTATGCCAGATGGTGATAAGCACTAAGCTGAAAAATAAAGCAAAGATGCAGGAGTATGCATGCTAGAGTTTGGAGGAGGGTTTGTAATTTTAAACACGGTAGTCAGTGCCAAAAACCTCCCTGTGGAGGTGATTCAGAATTTGTACCCATTCACAGAAGAATCTGCTTGGGACCCAAAAGCGGTACCTACAACTCAAAGCTGAAATTTGGAGCCAGGAGTTGGATATGTGGGTGACGCCCCCAGGCAATCTCCCTGTAAGCAACTTGGCTGATGTTTCTCACTATAATTTTTTGTTGTGCAATGTGGGCCAGTCCCTCTAGAACAGGATTGTCACACACACGTCATAAATGCCTCCCAGGCCTGTTTGAGACTTGGAGAGGTCCCTGCTGCCATCTGGAGCACACTTGGAGATGGAGCTCTGAATAATTGAGCCAGTGCTCCTTTGGGAGGAAGCTGCCAGGCACAGCCCACTGTGCTGTAGAATGGACTCCTCTGCCAGAAATCACTATTCTCTTGTTCCACAAAGTCCTGGGAACACAAGAAATAGTATTCAGTGATGTCCCCTGACAGTAGGAATTAAGAGAGGAGCAGACTTGTCTCTGGCGGGAATTTCTTGGTGGGACTTGTATTCCCAGTGGACTTCCCCTTTCTGAATGAGGATAAGGCAAATGGTAATTCCAAGGAGGTGGCACCATGATCCCTTGCTTTCTGGACTCACATATAGAAATGACGTCTTCCAGTGAAGAAATGTCTTTATAACACTCAAAACTGCCTTCTCTGCCCAAGGTATTAAGTAACAGTAGAATGTTACTCAAAGCTGTGATCTCCATGGGGAAAAAAAAATGCTTAGCGGATATGTCTTCTGCAGAAGTGGGTTAAAGAAGCAGATTACAGTTTTTTTCCTGATTTTGTCAAGGGGAACTATCCCTTATGATCTCCTACTAGGTACTAGGTATAAGCTTGACACAGATCTCAGCTAGGAATCCATTCAGCTATGAGCAGCAGAATGCCCAGTTACCAGTGAATTGAATGATCAATGCATTTAATTGTGTAAAGGTAGACCGCATGGGGGGCTGGAGGGAGGCACACTGAGGTTATCAAGAACGCCAACTCTTGGATATTTCTGCCCTGCCATCCTCAACCTGTCGGATTTCTCAGCCCTCAGACCTTTTGCCTCTTGGTCACAATGTCAATCAGCATTCATGACAAGAGAAGGCAAAGGGGCAGCCCCAGCTTCAACTGTCCTTTTCATCAGGAAAGCAAAAGTGTTCCTACCATTACCCTGAGCGGACTTCCTCTCAAGTCTCATTGGCCAGAACTGGCATCACACAATCATCCCTAGCTGTGAGGGAGGCTAGAGTTGGTTTAAAGCAGTGGTTCCCAAATTGAATGAGCATCAGAATCACGTGGTGGGTTTGTGAGCGTGCAGATGGTTAGGCATCTCCTCTAGACAGTGTGATTCAGTAGGTCTGGGGCAGGGCTGAGAACTTGCACTATGACAGGTTCCCAGGTGAGCTGCTGCTGCTACTCCGTGACCCACTTCGAGTATCACTGGTTGAAAGGAAGTCTTTTACATTTTTGTTGGCATTCTCCAAAGCAGACTCATTTGTTTTAGGTGAACTTTTGCAATAACTTCTTACCTGTACTTCTTTCCTTTCATGTCATACATCATTGCCACGTTTACTTTCCTAATTCCAGGTATGATCTATTATCTCTCTACTCAAAAACTGTCAGGAGTCTCCATTGTTTAGTATTCTCTAGAATCCAAAGTCCTTCATGACTAAATCCAGTGTGCATATGTTTCCAAACAATCATTGTTTAAAATCTATGCTCCATTTATACATGGCCCTAAAAATAGGACATTGTAATGACTCAGTTCTAGCAAACCACCATCTTACTCAGAATAATTATAAAATCTGGTTAAAATTTTTTAAAAAGCTGTGTGGAAGCATCACAAAGTAGCCAAGACAGCCAGAATATTTAGAGGTCAAAATCCAAGAAAAAAGAGAAATGCAGAGATAAATTCTTCCAAACATTCAAGGAATAAAGAACCCAATGTCACACAAAATTTTCCAGAGAATAGAAAAAGAGGGAGGGCCTCTTGACATATTTATGAAACCAGCATAACTTTGACATCAAACCTGATGGAGATATTATAAGAGAGGAAAATTATGTGCCATTATCTCTCAGGAACATAGAAGCAAAACCCTGCAAAAGAAAATAAATTGAATCCAACAATATATAATATATCACAACCAAGTTGTAATCCACGGATGCAAGGTTAGTTTTAACACTAACAGAAAGAAGCAAAAAATCATATGGTCCTCCTCAGAGATGCATAAAAATTATTTGATTAATTTCAGTCCTGGATTATGAAAACAAAACAAAAGAAAAATTTTTTTTAACAAATTAGGAATAGAAGGAAACTTCTTTAATTTGATGAAGTATATCTACAGAAACTTATCCACAAACATCCCATATAATGTTAAAGTAGTGAAAAGTCAAACTTGGGTCTACGACAAGGATGCTGTCTATAATTATTTCTACTTAATATCATACTGGAGGACCTAGGTAGCTCAGAAGGCAAGAGAAAGAAATATCAATTAGAAAAGTAAAATAAAATGATAATTGTTCACAGATTACTTGATTGCATATAGCAAAATTAAGAATGGGACTATATGTAGTCCCATTGGGATATATACATATATATTATATATGTATATATTTTATATGTATGTTATATATACATATATATCTAGCAAAGAACTCATATCAAGAATAAATAGAAAGAATATCTAAAAATCAATAAGAATAAGATAGATAACCCACTCAAAGAATGAGGAATTGAGGAAAAGACATTTTGCAAGTGTTGACAAGGGTTTGAAGTAACTGGGACTCTCATAAACAGCTGCTGGGAGGGTTAATTGGTACAGCCACTTTGGAAAACTGAGCACAAGTATATTCTCCGATCTAGCAATTCTGGGACTTCCCTGGTGGTCCAGTGGTTAAGACTCTGCCCTTCCAATGCAGGGGGCCTTGGTTAGGGAACTAAGATCCCATGCTGTGTTGTGAGGTGTGGCCAAAAAAAAAAAAAAAAAAGGTGGCTAGTCCAAATTGAGATGCGCTCTATGTGTAAAATATACAACAGATTTCAAAGACTTAGTATCAAAAAAAAGTAAAATATCTCATCTGATGCAGCAATTCTATACCAAGATATGCCCAACAGAATTGTGTTCCCGTGTGAGTTATGTCAGGATTCCTAGAAGCAGATCCTGAGATGAGGATTTCTATACAAACAATATATTAAAGTCATGCATTCAGGAGGACTCCTGAAAGGGCAGCTAGACAGAGATGGGGGAGAAGTCTAAAAGGTTGTGATTTCAGGCAAAGTCCTAGGAGAGAAGCTTCAGCCTCACCTTGTAGGGGAGGCATGGAAGGTAAAATATGCCTCAGACTTTATCCTATCAAGTTAGTTCCAGGAGTCCCCTAATCCTTGATGTTTAATGTAGTGATTTTCCACTTACTGACCTCCACCCTGCTCCTTGGATGTAAATCCCCATTTGGCCTTGTTGTATTCACAATGGAGCCTGGTTATCTACTGAGGTCTCCCCTGCAGTAACAGTTTCTGAATTAAATTTGCCTTTACTGCTTAACCTCTGTCTGAGCCTATCTTTTATTCTTTTTTGACAGCAGAAACACTAAGAGAGGGGGAAAACAGCAAGTATAAAGGCCCCGAGTCTGGGGAAAAAAGCTCGCCTTGTTCTAGAAACTGTTGGAAGGGCAGTGTGCCTGGATGTGATAAGCCAGGAGCAGAGAGAGGGAAGGGGTCTGCGTGGCGGGAGGTGGAGGAGCAGATCATCTGGGCCTCCTAGGCCACGAGTTTAGTTTTATTCCGATTCAACAGGAAGCCATGGAAGAGTTGAAGGAAGAAAAGCAAGGCATGATTTCTTTCATGAAGTAACATCGTTTTCTTCCAAAGAGGCTGGCGTATCCCCTATATTCAAATGAATAACTAGGGTAAAAGCTGAGTGAGCACTGAAATAGAAATGCAAATTCCTGATTAACATGATCAATGGGTATGATGCTGATTGCTGCTTTATTACTATACAAATGTATTGCCTTTCCCTCAATCAGTATTAATCTACACTGAATCCCCTACATATGAATGAGTTCCATTTTGAGAACTCGCTCATAAGTCCAATTTGTTTGTAAGTCCAACAGAGTTAGCTTAGGTACCCAACTAACACAACTGGCTTATATAGTACTGTACTGTAATAGGTTTATAATACTTTCACACAAATAACACATAAAAAGCAAACACAAAAAATAAAGACATTTTTAACCTTATAGTACAGTACCTTGAAAAGTACAGTAGAGCACTACAACAGCTGGCATACAGGGGCACATCTGCATCTCTGAAATTTTGCAACTTGAAGGTTTGTATGTAGGGGACTTACTTTATTGGAGAAACAGTGTGGTTTAATGGTTAAGAACATAGATTGTTGGTCTAGACCCTCTTTATTCAAACTGAGCTTCAGACCAGCAGAGTCAGCATCCCTTGATCTTGTTAGAAATGTGCAAATTTCTAAAAATCTCGGGCCCCACCCAGACCTGGGGTTGGGGTGCAACCTTCTGAATATATTTTTTTATAAATTTATTTATTCATTTATTGGCTGCATTGGATCTTCGTTGCTATGTGCAGGCCTTCTCTAGTTGTGGCAAGCAGGGGCTGCTCTTCATTGCGGTGTGTGGGTTTCTCAGTGCAGTGGCTTCTCTTGTTGCAGAGCATGGGCTCTAGGCACACGGGCTTCAGTAGTTGTGGCCTGCAGGCTCTAGAGCACAGGCTCAGTAGTTGTGGCACACGGGCTTAGTTGCTCCGCAGGAGGTGGGATCTTCCTGGACAGGGGATTGAACCTGTGTCCCCTGCATTGGCAGGCGGATTCTTAACCACTGCACCACCAGGGAAGTCCCACAACCTTCTGAATTTTAGCAGGCCCTCCAGGTGACTATTTTGTAGCCTAATGTTGAGAAGCACTGCCTGGGTTTAAACCTTGGCTCATCTCTTAGCACCTATATGGCCTAGAGTAAGTTTCTCAGACTCTCTGTGCCCCAGTTTCCTCATTTGAAAATGCAAGTTAATAATTGTTCACTGGATTGTTGTGCAATATTTGGTGCTCAGTAAGTATTATTGCAGAGTGCTTGCTATAAGCACAACACCATGAAGCTAAGGAAATAGAGGCTATGATCTCTGCCCTTCTGGAGGCTGCCTTCTGATTAGGAAGATGATACACACACCTGAATTTGTATTAATTTTATTCCCTAGCTCTATAATTTGGGGTGTGTATGGGTTCTAAGCCTCGGTTTTCTTGTCTATACAATGGGGATTGAAATACCCCTTTCTGCATGTTTGTTATGTGAATAATTGAGTTAATACATACTACACTCTCAGCACAGTGCCTGGTATATTTTGAGTTTTCACTCATGTCACAGATACCTGGAATGAGGTTAGATGAATAGCTCAAAGGAGAGGTTTTTCTAAAATTTTTATTGGAGCATAGTTGATTTATAATGTTGTGTTAGTTTCTGCTGTACAGCAAAGTGAATCAGTTATACATATACATATATCCACTCTTTTTAAAATTTTACCAACTGAATTTTATTTATTTTTTTCCTCAGATCTTTATTGGAATATAATTGTTTTACAATGTTGTGCAGTTTCCACTGTACAACAAAGTAAACTGGCTGTATTTACACATATATCCCCATGTGCCCTCCCTCTTGAGCCCTCCCTCCCCTCTTCCCTATCCCACCCTCTAGGTCATCAGCAAGCATTGAGTTGATCTCCGTATGTTAATGCAGCAGCTTCCCACTAGCTATCTATTTTACATTTGGTAGTATATATATGTCAATGCTACCCTCTCATTTCGTCCCAGCTTCCCCTTCCTCCCCAACCCCATGTCCTCAAGACCATTCTCAATGTCGGCATCTTTATTCTTGTCCTCCCCTAGGTTCATCAGTACCTTTTCTTTTTTTTTAAGATTCCATATATATGCATTAGCATACGGTATTTGTTTTTCTCTTTCTGGCTTACTTCACTCTGTATGACAAACTCTAGGTCCATCCACCTCCTTACAAATAACTCAATTTCATTCCTTTTCAAGGCTGAGTAATATTCCATTGTATATATGTACCACATCTTCTTTATCCATTCATCTGTCGATGGACGTTTAGGTTGCTTCCATGTCCTGGCTATTGTAAATAGTGCTGCAATGAACATTGTGGTACATGTATCTTTTTGGATTATGATTTTCTCAGGGTATATGCCCAGGAGTGGGATTGCTGGGTCATATGGTAGTTCTATTTTTAGTTTTTTAAGGAACCTCCATACTGTTCTCTATAGTGGCTGTACCAATTTACATTCCCACCAACAGTGCAGGAGGGTTTCATTTTCTCCACACCCTCTCCAGCATTTATTGTTCCTAGATTTCTTGATGATGGCCATTGTGACCCGTGTGAGGTGATACCCCATTGTGGCTCCACTCATTTTTAGATTCTTTTCCCATATAGGTCATTACTGAATATTGAGTAGAGTTCCCTGTGCTGTACAGTAGGTGCTTATTAGTTATCTATTTTATATAGTGTGTATATGTCAATTCCAATCTCCCAATTTATCCCTCCCCCTCCCCACCGTAACCATAATTTGAAAAGATAATGCGCCCCGGTGTTCATTGCAACACTACTTACAATAGCCAGGACACTGAAGCAACATAAATGTCTATCACCAGAGGAATGGATAAAGAAGATGTGGTACATATGTACAATGAAATACTGCTCAGCAATAAAAAAGAACACTTAATGGCATTTGCAACAACAGGGATGGACCTAGAGATTGTCATACCACATGAAGTAAGTCAGACAGAGAAAGACAAAAGGGAGTTTTTAAAAGAAAGCATATTCTTGAAAAGCATGTATAAGTCATTGCTGGGCTTATTGCACAATATTTTTCTTGCCCCAAAGACCTGAATTTTAATGACAACCACCAGTGAAATAAATTAAGCATGAGGTTAAAAATCTCTTTCTTTATACACTCATTGCTATCTGTAATACTGTTCTTTATTCACCTGTTTGTGATCTTTTCCTCTCCCACTTGACAGTAAAGCCCATGGTAGCAGAGATGGACTCACTTTTCTCCATCTCTGTCTCTAATGCCCATCCAAGAATACCATCTGTTGAAAGGAGAAAGAATGAATGACACAGATCCTATCCACAGATCTTATAAGCAGATATAACATAGTAAATCTGGATTTGAGATTGGGAGAATGGGATAAGGAAAAAAACTACCTCATATATTGAATACCTCAACAGAACAAGCATTTAAAAGTGTCATTGTCTTTCTGATCTATCACCCAGTGTTTAGTTTTGTCTACATGCATATTATCCGTGTGTACCCACATCAGAAGTTTTTCATGGGGACACTCAGGGATAAAATTTTCATTTTCATAACATTTTTAGACAAACATAATGAATGGCATTTAAAAATTGATTATAGGAACATCAATTTTAGCCATCTCCTTTTTCCTAAAATATCTCAATATATACCTCTATGCAATAGAAATGTTTACTAATTGTTCCTTTTGCATCACAAAGGGAATTTATCTTCCTTTGAGCCTCACGTAGAGTGTATATTCAGCAAGTTAATATATTTTCTTAAATGTGCACTGTGTACTTGGCCCTTTCCTAAGCATTGTGAGAAGGAATGAATCAAAAGGGAAGGGATTGTTTTTGATCTGGAGGAATTATGTTGTAATAATAGAGAGAGGATCAGCCCAAATAAACAGGAAGAAACCTCAGCATTCATGCTGGCAAGGGTACTGGAGTATGAATCAGGAAGACTGAATTTAGTCTCAGTTTCTGTTACCTTTAGAAAAAACATTGAATTTCGGGCTCTCTATAGTTACCCCATCTATAAACTATATATAATAAGTCCCCTACATATGAACAAATTCTGTTCTGAGAGCACATTTGTAAGTCCAATTTGTTTGTAAGTCCCACATAGTTAGCCTAGGTACCCAACTAACACAATAAGCTATATAGTACTGTACTGTAACAGGTTTATAATATTTTTAACACAAATAATGCATAAAAAAACACAAAAAATAAACATTTTTAATCTTACAATACAGTACCTTGAAGTGTACAGTAGTGCAGTATGACAGCTGGCATACGGGGGCTGGCACTGAGTGAACAGGCAAGAAGAGTTACTGTCGGGAAGAGGGAGAGGAGGTGGGAGATGGTAGAGCTGAAGGGTCCTCAGCAACAGGAGACAGAGGGTAAGCAGTGTCACTCACCCCGATGTTGATGGAATGCACGTCCACATCTTTGAAAGTTTGCAACTTGAAGGTTCGTATGCAGGGGACTTACTGGTCTCACTCTCTCCTTCCCTTTATCCAATCTCCTTTCCATGTTTCTTGGCCAAACCTATTCAGAAGTCAGAAAGGAAAGAAGGACTCATGCATGAAGTCCATGTAGGGCTGCCTCCTGGTGAACAGTGCAGTGTGGGGACTGCAGAGGGAGGGCCAAATGGTGGTTAAATGGAAAATATCCAGTATAGGTCCTTTCCAACATCCAGAACTAAGAGTCCCCAAAGTCAGGGACATGGGCCATCCCTTCACCCTCCAGGAAGGTCCTGGTGTCCTGAAGTTACTCAAATGGAGAGAAAGTTGAGTACACATAAGTCTCTAAACACTGCATGGTAGTTGTAATAGAGAATATTTAGAAAGTAGCCTGGTGTGTTCACGCTCAGATATCCCACAAGCCCTGCTCCAGGGAGTCCATGCCAGAGAAAAAGGCTATAATTTTAAAAAGCCAGTTAAAAATATGAAATACATCCCTAGACATGCTTCAAAAGGTAGCATGCCAAGCAGTTTTGCTCTGTGGACTCCTCAGACTCTAAAATGGCCAAAGGAAATCCGTTTCTCCATTTCAGGAAAACGCAGCAGGAGCAGAAATAGCAGCTGGCTTTAAGGACTGGACATCAGCAATAACTGGAGAAATGGCCGTGCCAAGAGGGGAAGGAATCAGTCGTGGTCTGTTAGAGCACAGCTGAGACATAGACAAGACCCTTAGAGACGACACTTTTGGTTGCAAGTAAAGCACTCTGATCTAAATAAAGTAATTCAAAAAAAGGAGACTTTTTTTGCGGGTGTGAATTGCACCGGGACAAATGTGCGGTCCTTTGTTACAACAGCCCTAGGAAACTAATACGGCAGACTTCCGAGTTTACCTCTGAGTCAAGAACGAGAGAATTTTATTGGCCAAGTCTGGATCTAACGAGCAATGGCAGTGGTTCTCCAAGTGCGGTCTCCAGGCCAGCAACGTCGGCCACACCTGGGAAATTGTTAGAAGTGCAATTCCCAGCCCTATTGCAGTCTTACTGAATCAGAAGTTCTAGACATGGGGCTCAGGAATCTGTTACCACAAGTCCTCCTGGTGATTCTCATGTACCCTCAAATTTAAAATTCTTTGCACTATGGCAAGAAGAAGCAGGGAGGGGATTATAGGAGTGTGGGAAGCAGGGTTATAGATCAGACCCATGATTTTAGTGGCCCATTTCTGTGAATGGGTAAGGCTCTTATATTTCTTAAAAAAGGAAATTGGGATGGGAAGAAACCCCCAAAACTGCTTATTATTCCTCCCCTCCTGAATAGCAAGAGAGGTATCTAAGATTCTAACAATTCCACTGGAGGGGACCATATTGAAGATTAATATTTTATTACTGCTTTAATGAAACCATTGTACTCCAGTGCTGGTCTGGATTAGGGCAGCGTAGATTACAAATAAACACTTGATATAGATATTGATTGTACAGAGATAGCACAAGCACTGCATAAAAATTGTTCTACTATAGTGTTTCTTAACATGTTGGAATCACCTGAATCCCCTGGCGAGGTTTAAAAAACACTGATACCTGAGTCTTACCCCCAGCAAGTCTGATTCAATTGATCTGTGGCACAACCTGGGCTTCGGGAACTTTAAATGCTCCCCAGGTGACTTTTAACTGCTCCCCGGATGCAGTTAAGTTTGAGAAGTATTCAATACTAGGCTAATAATTGATCATTGAGGCTGTGAGCTCTAAGTATTTTTTCAAGGTGATAAGGAACATGATTGGCTCCAGGGGATTTTTCCAAACAGAAGAGGTTCAGGTGAGATTTAGCTTAAAACTGGTAGCCAGTTTGCTTTGGTAAAGCAGAGAGCAAGGTTGCTTCTGTTTACAGTAGAAGATGAGAGTCAGTTCAGTCCAATGAAAGTCGAGCTTCCTGTGTCGAGTACTCTGCTGGGTAAGACACAGTGCCAAACAAAAGTCCTTGTGTTCAGCTCTCTCTTTATGGCAGGAATCATGCACAAAATGTAATCTGGGGTTTTGTGTTGTTTATGCATTGATGGTTCTCTTTCTGTGAGATTAATCAGTTGTTAGTGTGCCATGAGTAATGTGTTATCACCCTCGCTAAAGTGCCAAAGTTTGCAAAGAATTTACTCTAGATAAACAAATTATGGTGGATTTATCGCTATCCCCAAAGCAATGTCACTCGCTTACTTCAATTCCAGTTTTCGATGAGAATTAGAGACAGAGTTATGGCCAAGTATTGTTCCCAACCCACACAATATGTTCCATGTGATCTTAAATTATCTGCGAAAGATCCAGTTACATCTGTTGTTTGACCAACTTTATCAGTAAATTCAGCTTCTTCAGTCACAACGGTGGGTTGATTTGTCTCAGGCATAACTATAATGGATACGGGGGAATATAGGCATTTGAAGGCAGAATAGAGAGAATTATGGATGGACAGAATTGAAGCTGGTGACCCCACGTGGTTATGCAGCACCTGAAAGTTCTCAATAGTTTCCTCGTCTTGCACATTCTTGCACATAGTAGGCGATCAACAAATGTTTAAATATAGAATTGAAGGCAGGTTTGCTGGGTAATCCAAAGGTCACAGGATTGCCATAATTGTAGTGTATTGGTCAGGACACTAGTGGCTGAAGATGGCAGAAATCTTTTCAAACTGGTGCAAGCACAGTTTAGATGCTCCGTTAGATATTATCTCTGTCTGTTGACTCTGCCGTCTGCTGTGTTGGCTTCAAACTCTCCCTCTGTGGAAGCCAATTGGCCACTGGCTGCTCTAGGCTTATGTTCTCTTAGTTTAGCAGGCCCAGTGGAAAAAGAATTCCTATTGGTTACAGCAATATCCTGGGGGTGGGGTGGAGGGAGATGTCAATCTAGTTTGGCCTGGCTTGGGCCACGTGCCCAGTGGGGTGTGTTTATTTCAGGGGCCAAGCCAAATAACCAACCCATGAAGTGCAAGGTTGACACTGACAAGCTGGCTAAGAATAGAGGAGAAGTGGTTCCCCAAAAGGAAAATTGGGTTGTTATTTCCAACTCTACAAGTAGATACTATTTGAAGTAAGCATCATTCAAAGTAGGTATTATTTGAAGAAACTCGTGTTTAGAAAAATGAAATGATTTGCCTGAAATCATATAGGTAATAAGGTACAGAGATTGATTTGCCCTCAGTTTGCTTGACCCAACAAACTTGGCTTCATATACCCACAAGGCTAAGGAAGCTTAAGCTTCACGGACCATCATGTACCTGGAAGGGTCCTAGCATTATAAAAAATCTAATTTTGGTATCTGTTTTCTCAAATGGTGTTGTGATAACTGCATAAGCTTCAGGTCCTCCCAAAACCTGAATTTGATGCCTGCTTATCTTCCTGCTCACACTTGAATGCCTCACCTGCTTGTCCTAACAGGCTGCTTTGGGAGACAATTTCCCCAAATTCAATTCTTACATCGTTTCTGAATTGAAACTTTCTCTGGCTTCCCCCAGTAGAACATGATTACTTCCTATTCCTGGCACCTTCTTTGAAGATCTCCTAGGACACTTGTTGTAGGCTCCCTTGTGTTGCTTTAATTGTTTTTGAGCATATCTTATCTTTCCTACTAAAACGTAAGTCACTTTCAGGGTGACGTATATTTTCTCAGTCTCCTAATTATAAGTATATTGCTTGATAGAGTGCATGTACCAAATTTATGCATATTGAGTGGATGGATAAAGGGTGAATGCATGCCAACAGTTCTTGGTGGGATCTTCCTAGAACTCTTGAATTTTTTTTATTTGTATTTTGGAGAAACTCTTTAGTTTTCCAAAAATAGCAAATTAGTTGCTCTATGTTGATGAAGGTTGAGCTTTGAGGATAAAGGTGTGAAACATATTGCAGACCACATATTCTTTAGTCTTCCAAGGGCTGTAAAGAATGCATGAAGGGAGTTGCTAGAAATGCTTTCTCATATAATTTCCCTGTGTTTCTCCCCTCTGGGACACTTTCACCACTTATTTGAATGCTTAAGTGGTAGATGAGTTGTTGTCAAGTCTTTACTGGTAAATATTTAATCAGTAAAAGCTTTTTGCCAGTCTTTCTAATGGTGTATGTCCCAAATAATACAATAAGTAATAGATTGCTCTGACATATGTCCTGGACAACCTATGGAAAATGCACATTATCTCCAGAATCAAGAATGCAACTTTCTGCACAGGATAACCTGACTATTCTATTTTGTGTTAGATGAAACTCTAAGCACTGTATTCTTTTCTAATTACTTTTAAATGCAACTTATTTTTACCTATTGAAAATGTAATACACGCACATTGTGGAAAACACAAAAAAAATAGACACTAGGGGAAAATGTCTGTATGAATCTCTTTTGTAGATTTTTGAAACGTTTAAACCAATTTTTTAGTGATTTGATAGAGGATTGTTAATTTCCTTTCGCAATATGCCTCTTTGTGCGCCCCCAGTGAGACCTTAATTCTATTTTAGAACATCTGGAGAGGAATCATCACTTCACCAACCAGTGGAAACAGCCTTACCAATTTATTAATGGACGTGATTAAGGCGAAGCAAGCAGGCCAGAGAAATAAGTGTATGTGCATCAAGGAAGATGAATCAGAGCCTCCATGGGCCATGACCGCAGACTGCCCTTATTTGCATTCAGAACTCTACCTACATTTTAATTTCAATGAGCAGATTATACTCTGAAAACATCTATTAGATGTTAGACTTCTGGAATTTTTGTTATTGTTGTTCATTTTCTCCCGTAAAAAATACTTTTAGAAAATGCCTAAATTCTTTTGGGGCAAAATATGAAGGAAAGGGAGTTTTCATACTGAGTCCAGGGGCAAGGAGAAACCAGGGAGCCTTTAGAAGCCAGGTGTTAATGGAGCCTGGACGTGCTCCTAGCAGGCTGGTGAGCAGAGTGTGGGGTCTTCAGAATGGGTCATTTCCCACTGAGACTTCCCTCACCTCGTCTGCCTTGGCCTTCAAAGATCTCTATCATCTTGTGGATCACTCATCAGCACTGAACTGTGAAAAACCATCTCAGTATGGCCACTTCCTTCAAATTCAAACATGACTGATCTCCTTCAAAGTCCTTATTTTTTATTGATTGATTGATTGATTGATTTTATTTTTTAATTTATTTTATTTTTTTAGCATAGGCGCAACACCTTTTTTATTTTATTTTACTTATTTTTGGCTGCATTGGGTCTTTGTTGCTGCATGTGGGCTTTCTCTAGTTGTGGTAAGTGGGGGCTATTCTGTTTTGGTGCACAGGTTTCTCGGTGTGGTGGCTTCTCTTGTTGCAGAGCATGGGCCCTAGGCATGTGGGCTTCAGTAGTTGTGGCATGAAGGCTCAGCATTTGTGGTGCAGGCTCAGTATTTGTGGTGCACGGGCTTAGTTGCTCCTTGGCATATGGGATCTTCCGGGACCAGGGATGGAACCCGTGTTCCCCGGATTCTTAACCATTGTGCCACCAGGGAAGTCTCAAAGTCTTTATTTTAGTTGAACGCACCACCACTCTCCTAATATCCCCAGTCCAAAACTGTAGTCACTTTTGTATCCTCTCTGTCTCATTTGCCTCCTACCACAACCTCTCCTCCATTCCTCACCAAAGTAATTGAGACATCTTATTAGTTAGTCCTTGTAAATCCTTTTAAGTGTTTTCTTCTCCCACTACATATTACCATATCTTCTTTATGTGACAGTCATCTCTAGTTATCCCCTTACTATTCCCACCACCATATAAAAAGTCACCATATCCACCATGTTCTATCAATTTTCTCTTGTGATATCCTTAACATGCATTTTCTAAAACATTCTCGGTGCTGTCACTACTTAATTTCAGTAATTAACCTCACCTGCCTCCACAGCGTCCTGTATTTTCCTGCTCCTGGTCTGCCAGTGCATTCTGCCTGCCCCTCTGGCCCCTCCCCATTCCCCAAACTCTCCCCTGGACCTACTGACACTGTCAGGGTTGGGACTTAGGGTGAGACAAAGAACACACTCACCTCAGTGGCAACTTTTTAAGGAGGTGCCAAAAAACTCAGTGATCTAGATAAATAATATTCTAATGCACTCTTTTAAAATAAAAATTAACACAAAACAATTCAAGATGAACAAAATATCACTTTAAGTAAAGACAGGATTCGACCCTACACTAGCATGACTCGGCCTCCCTTGACACACGCTAATCCTGGTCCTGTTGAATTCTGGTTGCCGCTCCACCATCAACAATCTCATCTACATCTTCAAGTTCTCCAGGTGTTCCCTTCACCTTCTGACTTGACTGGGAGCCGGTTTACCTTGAAGACATCACTTCCCACCTCTCCATTCATCACAGTGGTGGCTATTGATTCTCTCCCATTCCATGCACCTCCCACATTTTGTGTCTCCTGATGTCTGCTTCCAGATCCTTACTCTGCCTCCTGTAAAAAGCTTTGCTTCTCTTACCCCCATTCCATAGGACCATAGCACCTCTCCCCCCCCTCATTGTTTTATCAACAAAAAGCCTATCTCCCCCCGTTATTGAAAGTATTGGCTCCTGGCTCAATATCCTCTCTATACCAAGCCCTGTCATCATTCTAAATGAGTTGAGGGTGTGCATGGAAGACCCACCCAAGGCCCTGACATCTTAGTTTCTTGACCTCCTACATCTTCCTTTGCCTCGTGACCTCAGTCTGTAACTCTCAAGGCCATTTCAAAGTGCTCCCATTCCAATGTCATGAATTGAAGAATTCCATTCTCTATTCTCATTCTGATGGTCAATTCGACTTGCCTGTCAGATACCTACACAAACCTCAGGAAGACCTCAAAGCAGTGAATTACTTCACTGTCTCCAAATTCATCAAATTTATCCTTACCCAGCCCATTTTTACAACAGAACTCTTGTAAGTACACTAAACATCACTGCCCCTCTATTGTTTTGCCTTCTCCATGTGGTAAAAACCTAAACTTTGATGAATTCAACTATTTGTTTCCCCCATCTATTCTTTAGCAGATGTGGGCTCTGAAGAGAGACCCTTCCACCATGAACTCATGAGTACCAATTTCAAACGGGTGCTGAGTACTATCTGATAATCTTATTAGAGTCCTCTAGTTAACTCTTATACCTGTTCTACAGAGCTATTTCTGGCCATCTTAACTCTCCTCAAAATTATGTCACCCACTTATATCCTCTTAGCCAGCACTCACAAAGTTACTTCTTAGCATATGGCCTATCCCCTACCTTCTAGAAGAAATAGGTGCCAGGAGATAGGAATGCCCCAAATGTCCTACTATTATGCTTACAACCCTCACTCCATCTTCACCTATGCTATTTTCCTCATTATTTCCTCTTATCACTGGAGATCTCTAACTCTCAGGATATGTGCATTTCCATCTCACCTGGTTGTTTCCTCTTTCCTCAGCAACTGGACATCTGATGATACTTTCAACACCTTTCTGCAAAGGTCTATTCACACATGCAAATGGCTCTCACAGATGTCCCTAAGATGACTCCACTCCAGCTCTCCTTTGTAGGAGTCCCCTTCCTTTTGCTTCCAGACTGCTCTCACAAAGCTACTTCCACCAGCCTTTCAACCTTTAGATCTGTAAGGCATGAGTCAGATCTCAGGCAAATGTTGAACTCCCCAGGTACACTGAGAGGGCACATACTAAGTTCTCTCTCTCTTGGTTGGTGAGGAGGAGGCATCACTCATCTATTTGAGATTCCCAACATTCCAAAATTATCTTAAAATAGCTTCTGTGAATCTTCTGTTTGGATCCCTTATCACCAAGCTTGTGTCTAAGAGATAGTACCTCCCTTCAGAATATACTTGTACACCTTTGAAATAGGTGAGGGGCTTCATGGTTTAACTAGTTTTTGACTATTTCCTTCCCATAGTTTGCATACAGTCTAACAACTCCTTTAGAATACAGTATTTATTGTCTCATGGTGCAGCACCAGAAATGTCTGTTTAACAAAGGCGTGGTTCTCCTCTTGCACTGCTGGTGGGAATGTGAATTGGTGCAGCCACTATGGAGAACGGTTTGGAGGTTCTTTAAAAAACTAAAAATATAGCTATCTCTGGATATATCTCCTGCAATCCCACTCCTGGGCATATATCCAGAGAAAATTATAATTCAAAAAAACACATGCACCCCAATGTTCATTACAGCACTATTTACAATAGCCAAGGCATGGAAGCAACTTAAATGTCCATCAACAGATGAATGGATAATGAAGATGTGTATATATATACAATGAGATATTACTCAGCCATAAAAAAAAGAATGAAATAGTGCCATTTGTAGCAATATGGATGGACCTAGAGATTATTATACTGAGTGAAGTAAGCCAGAAAGAGAAAGTAAAATATCATATGATATCACTTATATGTGAATCTAAAAAAAAGATACAAACTTATTTACAAAACAGAAATAGATCCACAAACATAAAAAGCAAAATTATAGTTACCAAAGGGGGAAAGGGAGGGGAGGGATATATTAAGAGGTTAGGTTTGACATAAACACACTACTATATATAAAATAAATAACCAAAAAGGATCTACTGTATAGCACAGGGAACTATACTCAGTATTTTGTAATAACTTATAAACAAATCTGAAAAAGAATATATATATATATATATATATATATATATATATATACAAATCACTATGCTGTGCACCTGAAACTAACATGACATTCTAAATCAACTATACTTCAATTTACGAAAAAAGGAGTGGTTCTGCAAAGAAAAACTTTGTGGGTGAATAATATGGAGGAAAGAATGCTGGACAAGCAAAAACATCTACCCTAACCTATACTATTATGTTCAGATGACACAAATCTATATCTCCAGCCCATAACTCTCCCTTGAGCTACAGACTCATCAATCCAACTGCTGACTTGACATCTCCACTTAGATGACTCAAAGGTATGTCCAATTCAACAAGTCCAAAACCACTCCTAATCTGGTTCCCCAAATCTGATCCTCTCTCAGAGTCCTCTGACTTGGTGGATCATAGCATAATTCCATCTCTTTCCTGCATCTACTCAAACTCATTACAAAGAACTACTTATTTTATCTGCTAAAATCATCTATAATATCTCAGTATCCCTTGATTGACTTTGCCATCATCTGAGCCCAATTGAATAATCATAATCTGTCACTTAACTAGCCTCTCTGTCTCCACCCATGGCCAACTCCAGGCTGTTCTCTGCACAGCAGCCTGAATTACCTTTATTACGTTTAGTTTTCCCACCTGTATAATACGGGTCCAGTTAGAAGGCAAAAGCTACATGGTGATTTGAACTGGGAAGGATTACAATAAAAAATTGTTAACCATGTACAGGTAATTAGCTATTAAGAGAGGATAGATATTAAAGAACACCCTAAGGCTGCAGGGGAGTTCCCAAACTTGGGGGAGTTCTCCTCCTCAAGGCCAAGAGTTCAATTTTAGTGGGGAGGATATGGTTGCAGCCCACTAGATGGCAAATAAATTCACTGGGTTGCCTTGGCCAGAGCTGATCCACTGTTGGTGGGTTGAGATTGGCAGGCAGAGAACTGTGGGGTGGAGCTGGCAAGCTAGTCTTCTCTTGGGGTACTGCCAGATTAAGGCTGGTGGGCAGGAAGCCATCTAATGGTGTGTTAGAAAAACTTAGTGGGAAGCTGCCCATGGAGGATGCTGTTGAACTCACTGGGGAGCTGGCTAGGTCATCAGTATGCTAGAAAGCCACCAGGAAGACTCCTGCAGAGGATGTTGCTGTACATGCTGGGAAATTGGCTGAGGCATCCTTGGAACTTGCTAGAAAGCTATGCTCAAGGGGGCCTCTGAAACTTTCTGGAAATGAGAGCCACTGGTAGCTCTCATGCCAGATGCGCACTGCAGGATAAAGAGATAGAGAAATCACACCAGCCTCAGGAAGAAGCCCTTTCTTTCTGCAGTATCTGTCTGCAAACTCTACTAGCAAAGGAGAAATGGTTTCTAAGATCCATCTCCTAAAGGGTGGATTAGGAGCTGAGGGGCAATAAATTGATAACTACCATACCACCCATGCTTGAAAGTCTTTTGCTTCTCATTTTCATTGTTCTTAAGTTAAAGTCTGAAATATTCCATTATTGAATGAATATATAAATGAATGAACATTTGGATGCTTGCATTATCCTCTGGTTGTCATCGCTGTTGTTCACCAAACATTTCTGGTTCTCTGAGTATAGGCAAATGGTAGGATTTGCCTTGATCCCTTTGTATTTGGATTGAGCCATGTGAAGTTTTTGCCAGTGAATTGTGAGTGAAAGTGAAGCGAATCAAGAACTGTATTGGTGACCATTTAGCAACTGGTTCTTTTTGTGGTGGGAGGCAGGGGGAGTGTGATTTGTAGCACTAGCTTATTTCTCTGGTGCAAATACTCCTGCCATGGCTGATTTCAAGCTACCCACTCGATGTTGCTGAATGTGGAGTTGGGAAGAGGTGTACACAATTAGCTCTTGTGAGCCCATATAGGCTGGCTCCAAGACACCACTGTGTGAGTCACTTCAGTGCCAAAGTCTTAATTGGTGGAGTGTGACCCTCAGGAGCTTTCTTTTGCTTTGTCATGGTAACTGTCAAAGTTTAAGATAGTAGTACCACCATCGCTATTGAAACTGAGCCAGACCCTGTGGGGCTCCTGGGCACAAAAACCCTTCTGTGTCCCTCATTTCTTGATTACAGGAAATAGGCTTCATTCAGCCTCCATGACCTTTCCTGAGTTCCAATGGGGCAGGTTCAAACAGTTGCTCATTGGGAAGGGAGGGGATGCAGAGACAAGGGAGGACCAGTCAAAAAACAATAGTGCAGTCTTGGGGCAAGGTCCCGGTGCCCCTGCCCCGTTAAGGCATATACATAACAATATCTTTGAGCTGGTTTGCAGATACTGAAGCCCCCACCAGATGGGAGAAGTTAACTATATGCTGCCCACAAGCACACAGACCCCAGACCAGTTGGAACCAGAAGGTTGATCTGCTGACTCCCAATTGCCTCACCACCAACCAATCAGAAGAATGTCCACGAGCTAATCACGCCCTCTTTGAACCATTACTGCTAAACTTCTCACTAGCTCCTCTAGTTCAGGACACACGGTTTTGGGGGCATTAGCCCACTGTGGCCCCTTTTGCCTAGCAATGCAATAAAGCTATTCTTTTCTACTTCACCCAAAACTCTGTCTCCGAGATTTAATTTGGTGTCAGGGTACAGAGGCCGGATTCAGCATCACCATCAGGCTGGATCCCTGTGTGAACATGCAGAGCAGAGTTCCCTGTTTCCTGGCCATGAACAGGTCATATGAGTGAGAAAAAAACACATTTGTGTGTGCATGTGTGTGTGTGTCTTTGTTTTAAGTCATGAGAGTTTTGGAATTGTTTGTCTCTTCAGCATAACCTAGCCTAACCTTCCTAATAGCCTCCTAACTGGCTTGGTTGGAGTACTTTGTACTCCTTGCAGTTATTCTTTTATACTATTACCATATTAAGTCCTGTAATCATGTTTTATTCATATTTCACCTCTAATTAAAATATTTAATGGTTCCACTCTGTCCCCTGCCTCATGCCAAAATATAAAGTCCCAACTGTTCAGCATAGTTCTCAAAATTATCCAAATGTGTCCTCACACTGCATCTTCTATCACATTGCTCACGATTTCTTTGCATAAACTCAAGATTCCTCAGCATTTCTTTTGCTTCTGTACTTCTACCCCTACCTGGCCTTTAGCATAGTGAACATGGAACATGTATTGAATGTTCTTTCTGACTATCTCCACTTGTATCAATCAACCAAATCCTCATTCCAGATGTAATATTAAAGGCATAATTATACAGGCATCAATTAGATGTGAGGTCCTCCCAGGGCCTGAAATTGTTGGCTAAGCAGAAGAAATTCTCTCCCTTATGAGCCATGAATATATCTTACACACAGACATAGAAATTATAATACAGTACAGTTAGAGTCTGGACAAAGAGAAAGAATCAAAAAAAAAAAAAAAAAGAAAAGAAAAGAAAAGAAATTGACAAGGCAGAGGAGGAAAATAAGTGGCAGAAAACCCAAATCAAAAAGACTAGGAACAGTGATGAGCAGCAAGAAGCAGATTCATGGAGAATACCAAAAACCAGCGACTGAGAACAGCACATTTCACAAAGAAGCGGGCAGAGGAAGCATGAACAGGGAAGTATAGTACATTCTGCAATTAAATAAGACAAACTGCTAATGTTTCTATGTGGCGGGCAGTGGGAAAAGGTTACCTTTTCTAATTCTTACACTTCTGTGAAGTGCAGGTATTATTTTCACTTTTGAAATTTAGAAATTAAGACTTAAAGGTGTTAAATAATGTGCCCAAGATCTCATAGCTAGTGAACTACTGTTTCTTCTTTACTTACCATCCTTCCTTCTTTTTGTACAGCCCCAGTTTTGTTTACCCTTTCCCATGGTGCCATGTGTTTCAGTCCAGGGGATAAATTCTGATTGTTCTAAACCAGTCCTGATAATCCCATCCCCCTGCCAGTGTTTGGCTAAGGGGTGTGCACATGACCTAATTTTAAATGAGAAGACATGAGGAAAAGGCTGCTCTGAAGCTTCCGGGAAAGGTTTTGTCCCTTTCAAAAGGAGACCTAAAGGAGAAATTGTCTCTCCTCTTACTATGGCTGACTGTGACAGGGGCAACTGCCATAATGTCCAGCAGTAGCCTGAAAGCAAAGACAGAATACTAAGTATAGCTAAGAAAACAGACAGCAAGAATCTAGTTCTGTGATGACTTCCTGAAGTGAAAATTTAGCTGACACTGAAACCACCTTACCTCCCAACTTCCTGATGTGAAATGAGTTCTTTACTGTGTAAGGCACATGAGGCGGGGTTGTAAGTTACTTGCACCCCGAAGTATACTAAGCGAAGAAGCAAAGATTTAAATCCAGGTTTTTGGACTTCAAATCCATGCTCTGTATGACCATACATATTTCGCCTGTGTGGGCATTACTTGATGTTCATAACAGTTACCCTAACTTATGAAGACAAAGCAAAGTGTGTCATACATGCCACCCTATTTTCTTAAGCAAAGAAATGTGTCAGATATTTTAGTATTGTGGGTTTTTTTTTTAAAAAAGATCTCGTGACTTAAAAGGATACCTTTCAATTTCTCAAGATTCATTTGTTCATAATGGTTTCCTCCTTCCCCTTCAGGACACTCTTCAGGTGTCACTGTTGATGATATTCAGCCCAAATGTAACATGCTGTGAAGACTTCATGGTCTCCATATACTGGGTGCTAGTGAATTTCAGGTATTTAGTAAATACCACGAAATCTGTCAGCTCCTTGAAAGATACATGTGATGTGAGGACAAAGTAATACTATTCATCAAATTGAATAACCTGTTATAATGACTTATAACGATGATGATTTATTTTTAGTGCTCCCCCACTTTCTCTCTGCCTCTGATCACAATTCACATGGTGGAGGTAAGGTGTAGTTGACATAATGTGTACATCCAAGTGGTTGGCTTGATGTATCTCCTGATGGTCAAGAATCATGGAGATTGAAGAAAGAGATACTGAATGGAATAAGTAGTATGAATTTGAATGTATGCCTGTGCTAGGGCACTAAAATAGATGGGTGGTTGGGGGAAAAAAGCTTTAGACTTCAAATCAAAAAAAACCCCCAAAAATCCACCTGTTTAAACAACTTAATCTCTCATCCTAAATTCGCACCCTGGAAGTTCTCTGGGTCAAAAATGTGGTGATACTGTAGGAAAGAAGAACCAGAAATGGAAAGTAACAAAGGGAAACAATTAAAGGTACTCGAGATGCACACGTTGGAAGACCTGGGCCATGAAAACTAATTAGTGATATAGTACCAGCTTTATAAATAAGTGTAAAGGAGATATGGGTTCATTCAGCAGTCCTTCGTAACTCATATTGTGTGGGCATTTGCCAGGTGACAAGACTATTGAAATGATCTTGCAAATAAGGGATTCATAAAGAGTTATGAGAGGAGGCAGAACACATTTTCAGGTGAGAGAAATGTCATATGCAAACATAGGAGGAAAGAATGACCAACTTATATATTGGTAGCATTTGAGTATGATTGCTACTGAAGACATTACTGGAGACATAAAGAGAAAGGAAGTTGGTGTAATACTAATGTGCTATAGTGAGATGTCCTGGGAATCCAGGAATTGGCCATCCAAATTAAAAGGTCATGCAGCCTTTCACCTAAGAGTTATTAGTTTATTAGCGGAAAGAACCCTAGAGTTAGAATCTGAAGACCTGAGGGTGACTTCTAGGTCTACTGCTTATTTCTACCACAGTTTCTCATTTATAAAATTGGCAGGTTGATATTAGCTAACTTGCATTGTCCTTATGCAAATTAAGTGGGATAAGTTGTATATAAGTATCTAGCTTAGTACTTGACATAGAGAAGGCTTCACAAGTGTTCCTTCTTAAGAGTTATCCAGAATTAAAGCATATACAACCCCAGAATGGTTATATCTGACTTATATCTTGTTAAGACACTATAAATTAGGGTCAGAACCCACCAGAAAGTCTACCAGTTAGCAGTGGATCATCATGAACTTATTGAGTAACCAGAAAGCATATCAGGAACCAGGTCTTGAACACCTTCTCTCTTAAATCAGTTACTTGACTGTTGAGGTGAATACATTTCAATTGTGCTGAACTGAGGAAGTTCTGCAAAGTCAGAGCCTAGCCTAGAAGTCCACCTGTCCTGTACCACCACCAGGCTGACCTCAAGTCATCTCTCAGGACTTCCTTTGCTACACCTTGGCAGTCAACAGGTGGCACTGTGTTAGATGATCTACATATGGATTTCCCATGAAAAGCCTCTTTTTTTCCCATGAAAAAGTTTTGATCAGTAACCAGCACCGTTATCAAGCTGACATCACAATTTATCTTCCTCCCAACCACTGTAACTCCTCTTCTTGCACACAGAGTGTTGTGGCCCCATTGCTTTCAAAGAGCTTTCCAGGAAATGCTCTGTGAGCAAATTAAAGGGGAGACAGAAATAACTGATAATTATCTATGCACCAAACAGCACAATGCCAAGTTCTCCTGTGGCCACAAAGAGGAAGCACTGAAAACGATGGAGGGAACCTGAGTGTACAACCCACAGCTCCAGCGGATGCAGCAGTGGAAAGACATTGGTTGATGAGGAACAAGGTATGTGTAGGCCTCAGAGGATCATGAAATGTTAACACAGACTAGAAAATAAAGCTCTCATCTTCGATTTCTTCATATATGAAATCAAGATAGTTACTAACCCTGCTTTTCTCAAAGGCAGAGATAATTTTGAAGGGCAGATTTTATAGTTTAGAACAACACTACTGTCCAGTACAACTTTCAGTGATGCTGCAAGTGTACCATATATCCACACCACCCAACATGGTAACCATAGTCACATGTGGCTATTGAGTACATGAAATGTGGCTGGAGTGGCTACGGAACTAAATTCATAACTTTAATTTTAATTGAAGTAGTCCCATGTGGATAACGACAACTGTATCGGATAGCACAGAGAAATTATTCAATCCAAATTGACCTAAAGGGGTGGGGTAGGGAGGTTGGGAGCTAGGCTCAAGAGGGAGGGGGTATGGGGATATATGTATACATATAGCTGATTCACTTTGTTGTACAGCAGAAACTAGCACAATGCTGTAAAGCAATTATACTCCAATAAAGATAAAAAAATAATTTAAAAAGTGCTGAAACAAAAAACAAAACAAAACAAACAAAACAAATTGTATTCCTTAATCCACAGTCTTTCTACAAGTATCCCATACCTGTTATCCAGTCTTTGTCTGGGCATCTCCAATAATGGGAAAATCATGGTGTCCTAAATTGGTCCCTTCCACTTTGGGCCTGCTAAGAGACAGATGAACTTACTACTGTCTCCAAGTCAGCTTTTTTGCATCTTCTACCCTGTATTCTCAGTGTTTCCTTCCGGGACACATACAGATGTAATTCCTCCATCTGGGGGTGGGGGTGGGGGGGCGGTGGCAGAGGGAGCCACACAGGGGGTGAAGTGGGGATGTGCTATTGAGAATTTGTGCTTAAGAGCACAACTTCTGGATTGAGACTGCCTGGTTCTAAGTCTCAGCTTTACCACTTACCAAATATACAACAGAGAACAAGTTACAAATCATAATTCCAGTTGTGATTTTCCTCATCTGTAAGAGCCTAGGCGTTGGAAGAATTGAATAAAATTGAACATGTAATATCATCAGTAGAGCGCATGGCCCATTGTAAATAGTTCAGAAGTGTGAGCACCTCTTATTTTTACTGGTGTCCTCGGCATGCACTCCCATTTATCAATGCCTCTTAAAATGCAGTAACCAACCCAGCAATCCCACTACTGGGCATATACCCAAAGAAAACCAAAATTCAAAAAGACACATGCACCGCAATGTTCATTGCAGCATTATTTACAATAGCCAGGTCATGGAAGCAACCTAAATGTCTGTCAACAGATGAATGGATAAAGAAGATGTGGTACATATATACAATGGAATATTACTCAGCCATAAAAGGAATGAAATTGGGAGATTTGTAGAGACATGGATGGAGCTAGAGACTGTCATACAGAGTGAAGTAAGTCAGAAAGAGAAAAACAAATATCATATATTAACACATATATGCAGAATCTAGAAAAATGGTACAAACCAACCAGTTTGCAAGGCAGAAATAGAGACACAGATGTAGAGAGCAAACATATGGACACCAAGTGGGGAAAGTGGGGAGGGTTGTGAGAGGCGGGGGGGGGGTGAATTGGGAGATTGGGATTGCCATACATACATTACTAATAAGAAAAAAATATCAAATTATACACTTTAAATATATGCAGTTTATTGTATGTCAAAAATTAAAAATAAAATAAAATGCCCAGAACTATGAGGACATGTACACAAGTGCTTCATAAACTAAATATCAGTAAAATATAGAGTACGTTGCTTTTGTTCTCATTGTTGTGGCCACCGGGGCCCCCCTCTCTCCTCTTCATCTCTTACTTTAGTTGTCATGGTGTTTTGAGGTTCTTCTGTATCCTAAAGGAATACAGCTTCTTGACTGGAAGAATCATAGGGCATTTCACGGCTTCAAGCCTGACACAGACAGCTTTCACAAACATTTATAAATCAAAATATTACCATATTCCCCAGCCTATATTTATGAGCTGTTTCCTTCCATCAGGCCATATGCCAGAAAATGTTGGAGGAGAAATACTTGAAAGGGGATAGCCACAAGAATTTCTCTTCCTTCATATGGTAGAATTTATACCCATACCTCAGCCAAGAAGTAATTTACTTACATTTTACATATAAGTGGGACTTCAAAAAATAGTTGCACGCAATCAAAAACAAATAGAATAACAAAACAACAGTATTATGCAAGTATGTGATTGCCAAAGCCATATCTTCAGGAGGTAGTTCGTAGAAAGAAGGACAGGCAGAGCTAGTGTTGTGCTGGAGTCTGCTCAAAAGGGGCTTAAGAGAGCTAATTGCTAAATTTTCAAAAATTTGGCAAGCTGGTTGACTGGTAGTAGCTTGAAATTGGCCATGGTGGGAAAATTTATATCATGGAAATCGGCAAATGCTATATCCCCAGCACACACCATCCTGAGCCCTTCTTCCCTATTTCAATCTCCGTTGCTTCATGTGTATCTCACTTCTGCCTTGAATACAAAAATAAAGGCTACCCGCCCATTGAGTTTAGCATGGCAAATTGGAGGCTTTGATATTACCAGATCATCTTGGGCTACTTGAAATAGACAAGCACCTGAGGAAGAAAACTTTAGGTACTGTGTTGGAAATATCTCTGCTCACATATCTTGGGGACTAAAATTTTTTTTTTGCATTGTATATGAGCACCAGACTAGCAATTAGAAACTGAGTTCTAATGCTGCCTATATCACAAGATTCATGGTGGGATCTGAGGATATCACGTAGCCTTGATTAGCTGCCTGGGTTAATCTCCTCAAGTTTTCTCTGGCATGGATCTTTGATAGGTGAACTAGAGAACAGAATATAAATTATAGTGGAAAATGTAAAATTAAATCTCACAAAAGCCTTCTGAAAACCTCCTTGGTGGTTGACTTCTCTAGGATAGTGGCCATGTGGATTCTACCATGAAAGGCAAGTGAATTATGGGAAGCAAGAACCGATTTTAGCTCAAGAGAACAAAGAAATGATGCCAAGGGCAATACCTATCATAATTTCCAACTGGGGAGATATGAGGGCAGAGGCAGTGGGTAGAGCAGTGTTGAAGCCAAGTATTGTTGTTCTATGAGCATCACTATGAGGGGTCCACTAGTCCTCATCTGAGGCAGAAGTGAGGTGTCTCTGGCAAATGCAATGTTAATCAAAGGGAAAAACAATCGAGGCTGTTCTCAACTGATACAAGAACAGATGGGTCAGTGTAGATAGATGTGGGGAAGATACAGATATTTGAAATTATGGAACCAAGCATCACTCCAACTGCAAAAACAGTGCAGAGCAGAAATTGACCCCACACAGAGGCTGGCATCTTACAATGGCTGCGATGGGTTAATTTTGCCAGTATTTTCATAAGGGCCACAGCCCCTGGTCAGGCTCCAGACTGTTGTCCTGTTTACAGGAGCGAAGTGCTGAATGTCATAAAACCGGCACCTAAATCCATAGCTGACTTTGACATCTAGGGAAGCCACCGTGCAGCATCCAGAACCTCATGCAGGCACTCGTTTTCCTCTGTTGAACTCATTCCTCACCACTTAGGTTAGGGAAGAAACTTGTCCCTGAAGAACTGTGTTCTTGCTTAGCTATTTTAATTTTTCTGCTCACAAGGAATGTTCATTTTGTGTAATGAGGGAGGTCCATGTTAGATCTTGCATTGGGGAATTTTTCTTATTTTTGCCACTGCTTCTTTTTTGTTGACAGAGGTCAGACTCAAGAATATCAAGCTTCCAGGAAACAGAAAGGCAGCAGACGGGTATGTGGTTCAAGAAAAAAGCCAGAGGGACCAGGGTTCCTGCCTTCTAAGTAGCAGGTCAGTTGATTTAAGAGCACATAATTGGGCTGGATAACTGGTGGTAGGAGGAAGACTCAAAGGGACCAAGAATCATTGAAGTGTTTTATCATTTTTACAAGTGTATTAAAACACAGTTTTATGCTGAATACTTGACCCTGGGAATCCTGAATAAAATTATATTTGACAACACTTAGCGAGTACTGGGACTTTGGAAGCCAGTAATTTTGGAGTAATTATGATTTTATAAGGAATGAGATTTTAGTACAGCATTTATTCCATCTTCTAACATCTCTTTTTACTGTCTGTCTGTATAAGGCAGGAATATCATTCCCTTTATATCTTGCAAGTTCTGGTTTGTTATTCTGTGAGCTGTTACACGAACCTCATGTTTGCAAGCCCTTTGTAATCAATTATTAATCTCTTCCAGGATCAATCTTTGGTCATATAAATTCTTTCTCCTCTTGCTGTTTTCATTGAAAAAGCTATATAGCAGTAACATTAATAGCAGTAAAATAAAAATCATCCATAATTCCCAAACCCTAATGCAACTTTTCTTATTTGCATATGCTTTTTTAGCTTTTGCTTTTATGAATAAATATTACAGCAACAGAATTGTATGCAAAATTTAATATTTTTAAATTAGCATTGTATCTTGAAGATGACCTTCATTCCTATGTAATTTTGGAATATAATTTTCACATTTTGCTGTATGTGTGCAAGTTAATGTATTATAATATATAAAATAACCCTCCATTATTGGACATTAAGGTTGTTTCCATTTTTGTCTATTACAGTGAGGGCTGAAATGAAGACTTTTGTGGAATACACTTCTTGTTTATCTTCATTTCCCCAGACCCTAGCACAGAATCTGGCAGGCAATAGACACAAATAAATATTTGAAAAGTTAATTAGTGAAAGATACTTTTATGTCCTTTTGATACATTATTACTTCAGGATGAACTTCCAAGAATGAGAGATTATTGAGTCAAAGGGAATAAACATTCTGAAGTTCTTAGTTATAATTGTATACTGCTTTATTAAAAACGTATCAATTCTTCAAGGTTCTCAACTATTATTATTCCAGACTCTGGCTTGACCATCAAAATGGTGCCTCCAATGTTGTTTTACTTTGCACAGTGGACTATGCGTAACATCATATTTTTAGTGGTTATTTTACTTGCCTGTTTCCCCCACTGGACACCTGAGAGTATCTTGATCTGTCTCTAATTCCAGGTACCTGGCACAAAGCTCGGTATAAAATAAATGCTCAGTGACTATTACGTCAATGAATTGTAGAAGGTTTTTGATCATTTATGCTGTTTTTTTTCTTTTTAACGCAATCACTACTTTATTTTTTAAATTTTTTTGTTTTTAGTTTTTTAAAGCTTTTTATTGGAATATAATTGTTTTACACTGTTGTGCCAGTTTTTGAGGTGCACCAAAGTGAATCAGCTGTATTTATAGATATATCCCCATATCCCCTCCTTCCCACAACTCCCTCCCACCCTCCCTATCCTGGCCCTCTAAGTCATCACCCATCATCAAGTTTATCTCCCTATGTTATGCAACAACTTCCCACCAGCTATATATTTTACATTTGGTAGTGTATATATGTCAATGCTACTCTCCCATTTCATCCCAGCTGCCTGTTTGCCCCACCACCCCACCCCGTATCCTCAAGTCCATTCTCTACATCTGCATCTGTATTCTTGCCCTGTCACTGGGTTCATCAGTACCATTTTTTTAGATTCCATGTATATGAGTTAGCATACAGTATTTGTTTTTCTCTTTCTGGCTTACTTCGCTCAGCATGACAGACTCTAGTTCTGTCTACCTCACTACAAATAACTCAATTTCATTCCTTTTTATGGCTGAGTAATATCCCATTGTATCTATGTGCCACATCTTCTTTTCCCATTCATCTGTTGATGGGCATTTAGGCTGCTTCCATGTCCTGGCTATTGTAAATAGTGCTGCAATGAACATTACGGTACATGTATCTTTTTGGATTATGGTTTTTGCTGGGTATATGCCCAGTAGTGGGATTACTGGATCATATGGTAGTTCCATTTTTAGTTTTTTAAGGAACCTCCAAACTGTTTTCCATAGTGGCTGTACCAACTTACATTCCCACCAACAGTGCAGGAGAGTTCCCTTTTCTCCACACCCTCTCCAACATTTATTGTTTCTAGACTTTTTGGTGATGGCCATTCTGACTGGTGTGAGGTGATACCTTATTGTGGCTTTGACTTGCATTTCTCTGATGATTAGTGATGTTGAGCATCTTTTCATGTGTTTGTTGGCCATCTGTATGTCTTCTTTGGAGAAATGTCTATTTAGGTCTTCTGCCCATTTGTGGATCGGGTTATTTGCTCTTTTGGTATTAGGCTGCATGAGCTGCTTGTATATTGTGGAGATTAATCCTTTGTCAGTGGCTTCACTGGCAAATATTTTCTCCCATTCTGAGGGTTGTCTTCTTGTCATGTTTTTGGTTTCTTTCTCTGTACAAAAGCTTTTAAGTTTCATGAGGTCCCATTTGTTTATTTTTGATTTTATTTCCTTTATTCTAAGAAGTGGGTCAAAAAGGATCTTGCTTTGGTTTATGTCGTAGAGTGTCCTGCTTATGTTTTCCTCTAAGAGTTTTATAGTGTCTGGACTTACATTGAGGTCCTTAATCCATTTTGAGTTAATTTTTGTGTATGGTGTTAGAAGTGTTCTTCCTAACAAAGTGTTCCCTCTTTCCCATTAAAGAGGCGGTCTTTTTTCCATTGTATGTTCTTGCCTCCTTGTCAAAGATAAGGTGCCCATATGTGCATGGGTTTATCTCTGGGCCCTCTATTGTGAAATCTCTTGCATTCCTATACACTAACAATGAAAGAGCAGAAAGAGAAATTAAGGAAACTCTCCCATTTACCACTGCAACAAAAAGAATAAAATACTTAGGAATAAACCTGCATAAGGAGGCAAAAGACCTGTATGCAGAAAACTATAAGATACTGATGAAAGAAATGAAAGACGATTCAAACAGATGGAGGGACATACTATGTTCCTGGATTGGAAGAATCAACATTGTGAAAATGACTATACTACCCAAAGCAATTTACAGATTCAGTGCAATCCCTGTGAAATTACCAATGGCATTTTTCACAGAACTAGAACAAGAAATTTTATGATTTGTATGGAAATGCAAAAGACCCCAAACAGCCAAAGTAATCTTGGGAAGGAAAGACGGAGTTGTTGGAATCAGGCCTCCTGACTTCAAGCTATACTACAAGGCTACAGTGATCAAGACACTATGGTACCAGTACAAAAACAGATTTTTTTTTTTTTAAATAGTTATTTATTTTTATTTGGTTGCACTGGGTCTTAGTTGCGGCAGCTGGGCTCCTTAGCTGCTGCTTGCTGGCTCCTTAGTTGTGGCATGTGAACTCTTAGTTGTGGCATGCATGTGGGATCTAGTTCCCTGACCAGGGATTGAACCTGGGGCCCCTGCATTGGGAGCATGGAGTCTTAACCACTGTGCCACCAGGAAAGTCCCTATGCTGTTTATTTTAATATTTTGGAACGTCTAAAAAAAAAAAAACAAGAGTGGTGGTTAAAGCAGAAGTTCTAGACTCTGATTTCTATGCCTCTGGGACTAAGTGGGTTAATGTCTGTAAAATGGAGATATTAATATCTCTAGTCTCATACAATTGTGGTGAGGATTACATGATGTGATATAAATGAATGACTGGCTCAATTAAAATACTCAACATATATTGCTTGTTTTTTTCTAGGCCTATTTACTTATGGAGTCTTCCTGCTTCCTTTATGAAATTGAATGGGCTTTTAACGTTGCAAATATTAATTTCTTGTTTTAACAAAATTAGTGCAAATTTTGCATATACTTTAATTTAAATTTGACTTTTCACTATCAGATCAATGTATTTTTAATATTTTATGTATTTGAAGCGGTCATTCTTTTGTTTAGTGATTTTATTTTCAGATTCTTGTTGAAAGGGTCTTGATCATTTCCCCAATTACCTGCTTAACGTTTTATTGTATTTATTTATTTATTTATTTATTTATTTATGGCTGTATTGGGTCTTTGTTGCTTTGCATGGGCTTTCTCTAGTTGCAGAGAGCAGGTGCTATTCTTTGTTGTGGTGCGTGGGCTTCTCTTGTTGTGGAGCATAGGCTCTAGGCACACAGGCTTCAGTAATTATGGCACACGGGCTCCGTAGTTGTGGCTCATGGGCCCTAGAGCACAGGCTCTGTAGTTGTGGTGCCTGGGTTTAGTTGCTCCGTGGCATGTGGGATCTTCCATGTGGCATGTGGGTCCTGGGCTTGAACCCGTGTCCCCTGAATTGGCAGACAGATTCTTAACCAGTGTGCCACCAGAGAAGTCTCTGTATTGTATGTTTTTAAAACTAAAATTTAAAATCAACTCTACTTCATTTTAAAAATTCTATTTAGCTCTTTAATGTAGCCAGAGTTTATTTTGTTGTATAAGCCTACAAACTCTCTTTCCTCCTTCAACTTGCTATCTCATCATTATTAATTAACAGTTCTTTCTCATTTATTTGATTTGAACATGTGAAGTACTTACACAATGTTTCATATATTGATCCATTTCTGAAGACTTATATTTAAATTTTGGTGCCAGTGCCATACTGCTTAATCGGTTTGGTTTTATAGCATATTCTAATATTAGTAGGCTAGGGTCCCCTACATGCCCTCTTTCCAGATCCTTACCACTACAATGATCTTGCTTTGAACCATCTTTTAAAAATACGTCTTGCCAATTTTAAATAAGTTTGGTTGGAATTTTGATTGAAATTTTTTTAAGTGTATGCATTAACATGCTCTGCTTATTTAAAAAACATGAATCTTCACTTTTGGAAATGATTAATTTCTCCCAAGAAGACTTGGTTATATTTTAAATGCACATGTCATTTTCCCTCAGGTTTTCTTCTAAGCATTTTACAGTGCTGATTTTGTAAATGATAGTCCATTTTGTCATCATATTTTCTGGTTGAATTTTATACATATATCATAATGCTATCAGATTCTGAGCATTTCTTTTGTGTCTGGCCATTTTGATAAATGCTTGTTTATAATTTTAGCATATTATTATAGTTTTTATGTATATAATCATGCTATCCACAAATAATGACACCTGTGGGGATTTATGGTTTAATGATTATTATTGTTGTTTAATGGGTACAGAGTTTCAGTTTTGAAAGATGAAAAAATTCTGGAGATGGATAGTGGTGATGGTTGCACAACAATGTGAATGTATTTAATGCCACTGAACCATACACTTAAAGTTTTTTAGGTAGTAAGTTTTATGTTATGTATATTTTGCCACGATTAAAAATATATAAACAATAAAATAATGGTGAGAGTTTAAAAAAAACTGAATTTAAGGTGATATTTCTCTTGATCCATGCTGATTTTAATATCTATTTGGGTTATAAATAGTAACTTTATTGTGAAAGAGTCTCATTTCTAAGTTCCTTGTTTGGAATACATATTAAGTGTTGGCTATTGCTTTTTCTGTATTCTCTGATTGATGTCATATTTTGATAGATTTTCTTAGGCATCCTTGCAATCACCTAACATTTATTTGAAGATCTGGTATGTACCAGACACTCTGCTGGAAGCGTTATTTACTCTGAAAAGAACTGATGAATTTTTTAGATGTTGAAACTGAGAGCCAAACAGTCCAGTAGTGCCCCAGTATGTTTCAGTGGGAGGGTAGCATTAATAAGGTCTAAGGAACATGTAGAGTATGTTGAGTATAAATAACCGAGTGCCTTAAGGGCAGGTGGATTGCAAATAAATAGGTACTTAAGCACTCCCTTTCCTGTATGTCTCTATGTAAGCTTTTGGTAAGCTTCTCTACACAGCTAGGTGAAGTGAAACAAGAGCTGTGCTGCTGATGAAAGCCAAGCTACTTCTTGGGTACTGAAGGATCCTCTTGGGCTCAAGGCAAGACAACTCCCAAAATATTTGTCTACAAGCATACGCACCCGTGCACATATACACACTTAAATAGAAACTGTCTTTTTGTCCAGGACATGCCTGTGATGGAGGCTGAATCTAGAGTTAATTTCCAGCTATAGAAGAATCCAAACTAAGGCAGCGCTGTTTTGGTACCCCTGCTGGAGTCATGCAGTAATGGGTGGAGCAGCAGAAATGGGTGGAGCCAGAATTCCATTCTTCTGACTTCCAGAGCAGAACTCTTTTTATTTCACTAGCAACAGCTGTGTCCTGTCCCTAGAAGTGATTAACTTGGTGCTTTAAAAACTTTTGAGTGAACATTTAAAAACTTGGAGAATTTGCATAGCCATCCGAAATATGTTCCCCTGTTTAGCAGTTGGTGGATTTTCTGCACAGTCCACTCTTGGTGGTGAGCCATGTCCCTTTGGATGAAGTGCTCGCCCCCAGGCCTCTGCAGTCTCAGCCACTCTCTCCACCCAGTGAGCATAGGGGTCAGCACCCACTTGCCACCTGCTCACACTGGTGTTTTCTATCTAGTGGAGGAGTATTTCTCTGCACGTATGCCTTTATGAAAACTAAAAGGTAGATTTGGAGGGGTGATGGAAGAGAGCATGTTTCTTGTGAAAATGAAGTTTATACCAATGCATCTGGTGTGAAAGTCACCTGCCTGATACTCTGATAGGTTTAGAAATGCTGCAGGATATAAACAGCCTACCTGACCTTTGTAGGATTCTCTTTCTATGCATAACCAAAATTTATTTCTATTATAGTATTGTATAAAATCTTTGTGTTGCCAAGACTTGAATAATAAAGGAAAATTATTCAATGAAGATAAAGCTGTCTTGTGATTTAGAGTTTCAGTCTGGCAGTAACAACATTATTTTTCCTTCAGGAGTATCAAGACTAAAGGTATTTTTAGAGCTGTAAAAGAACAGCTATAAAAACGACATCACTGAGCAATCAGATTTGATCATAGGAGCTGATATGTGGAGATGACAACTTTTCCTTTTTTTATTCCTACTCTTACTATTATTGGCAAAAACACTCTCACCCAATTCTTTCCACCTTTATTACCTGGTGAACAAAGTGCAAAGCCACCTAAACTGAATTGCCTTATAGCTAGCCCAGTGGCCTCCCCCAGCCTGAGTTGCTGTTTCCAAATGCTGATTATAACATTACCAATACAGCTCCCAGGAATCTGAATCACTCTCCCCAACCAATCAATCAAGTTAACAACGAGTAGTATTATGAAAACCTATTTATAGAAATAATATTGATACATGTTTTAAATTTTCTCAGTATTCTCCAATGAGATTATTTTCATTGACGAAGGAAGGAAGGAAGGGTGGGAGGGAGGGAAGGAGAGAGAGAAAGAGAGTGAGAGAGAAAGCCCCTGTATGAGTTTGCTAGGGCTGCCTTAAAAAATACCACAGATTGGGTGGCTTAAATAACAGAAACTTATTTTCTCACAGTTTTGGAGGTAAGTCTGGAGGCCAGGTGTCACCAGGGTTGGTTCTTTGTGAGGGCCATGAGGGAAGAATCTGTTCCAGACCTCTCTCCTGTATTGCACATGGTCTTTTCTCTGTGTGTGTGTATATCTTAATCCCCTCTTCTTATAAGGACTCCATACTGAATTAGGGCCCACCCAAATGACCTCATTTTAATTTGATTATCTCTTTAAAGACCCTATCTCTCAATAAAGTACTTGGGGTTAGAACGTCAACATATCAATTTGGGAGTACATAATTCACCCCCAACAGTGTGTCTCCCTCCATCAACTCATAGTGGGAATTAGGAAACCTTTCAAGAGTGAAAAGAAAAGAAATCACTCATTCACATCCAGAGTGAACCACTGTCAATATTTTAACATTTTTTCTTTCCAGTTTCATTTTTTGTAGTGTATAGCTATTTTTCTTACATGGCTAAAATCATACTATATACACAATTTTGATTCCTGTCAATCAATTGATATTATAAAATGAGCAGTTTGCAAATATTACACATTAAAAAATTTTGTATGTATTTTCTCTAAGTTTGGGGATCACAGTGAAATTTGCTTTATAAAAGCACTATTAAATTTTTGATATCAATTTGTTTATATAACAAGAAATTATTTATCCATTAAGTGTCTGAAACAATTTTAAAAAATATTTTATTTATATGAGTATTAGGTGCACAGCATTATAATTTGATATCTGTATACACTTCAAAGTGTTCTCCACCACAAGTCTAGCTGCCATCCTTCACCAAAAAGTTAACACACTTTAAACAACCCCGACCTTCTTCCTCTCTGGCAACCACTAACTGGTCCTCTGTATCTATGAGTTTGTTTTTGTTTTATTTTGCTTCTTCATTTGCTCTGTTTTTAAGATCCCATATATGAGTGAAATCATAAGTTATTTGTTGATTGATTAGTGGATGTTGAACCATCCTTGCATCCCTGGAATAAATCCCACTTGATCATGGTATATGATCCTTTTAATGTATTGTTGGGTTAGGTTTACTAATATTTTGTTGAGGATTTTCGCATCTATATTCATCAAGAATATTGGCCTGTAATTTTCTTTTTTGTAGTATTGTGGTCTGGCTTGGATATCAGGGCAGTGCTGGTTTTGTAAAATGTTTGGAAGGTTTTCCTCCTCTTCAACTTTTTGAAGAGTTTGAGAAGAATAGAACTCAAATCTTATTTAAATGTTTTGGAGAATTTGCTAGAGAAACTATCTGCTCTTGGGCTTTTGTTTTCTGGGAGATTTTTTTTTATTACTGTTTCAACCTCCTTACTAGTAATTGCTCTACTCAGGTTTTCTATTTCTTCATGATTCAGTCTTAGAAAGTTGTATGTTTTTCATAATTTATCCATGAGTGTCTGAAACAATTTAAAAATGAGATTCTGATTTTTTTCTGAATTGGTAACCAATAATATTTTTGTCAATTTTGTTTTTTGGTCATATATCTGTTCAGGCCTTTTATTTCATTCATGCATATTGGTATTTATGGATTTTAAATAGGGTGTAGAATTCATTGTTTTTTCAAATTTATGTTAATTTATTATATATTAATTTATTATGTATTAATGCAGTGTTCATATGAGGTTAATCTCTTTTATGTTCATTATTTAACCTTTCTTATTTTAAATGTTGTACTTATTATTTTGCTTTTTCATTGTTAGATTTACCAAAAATTCATTTATTTTAATAGGATTTTCAAAGTTATCATAGTATTTATTCAGCATTTCCAAAGTTTTTGTATATTTGTCAATATTTGTTTCTCTTTTATCTTTATTTACTCCCTTTAATTTTTCTTGAAATGTTTATCCTTTTATACTTTGAAAATTCTAACCAAATTCACAAATTATTAATTTTCTGTAAATAACTTTTCTTAAGAACTATATTGTCAACTACTCATCAGTTTTATAGAGGAATGCAGCAATTTTACTTCTATTGTTATTAAATATTCTGTTCTTATATTCCTAATTAACTCTTTAAACAACAAGTTATGCAAAGAGTGGGATCGTTCTTTTTTTTCCTTGAGATTCTTTTGGGCTAATCCTTGAGAAAGTGACCAGACAGTAGGCTAGTATTTCAAGATGTATTACAGGACTGCTATGTAAGTTTGCACAGGTCAAGTGCTGCACGCCTACAGAGGGTGCCTTCACAATGTAAAACTTTGGGGAGGACGGGAGCTTTATGAATGGTGCCCCTAGAACTTGTGTTATGCACAGTTTGCAGGAAGGTATTTAGGAACCCAGCAGACAAGGTTTATGCTTTTTGCCTCAGTAATTCCAGTTCCAGAATTTTATCTTGAGAAATAATTCTGCAGAAGAAAGAAAATGCATTAACTCTTATCTGTGATAGTGAAAAATTAGAGACAATTACCATATATTAGTTTTTAGTGTCCACAATTAGAAATGATCATAAATTTTATAAATTATATATTATATATCTCAAATACATGAGCTGTTACACATTTATTAATAATCATTATGAAAAAATCTAAGCAAATATCTGAACTACATTTTAAACTAAGAATTATAAATTATTGTATCCATTCTGATTTTAGCTTTTTATATCAATATTTATTCCCATGATCAAAATAAAGACATACTAAGAAATGAAAATAATGATGCATTTTTTTCCTTTGTAAGAGTATTCCCAAATGTTATAGTTATATGCAATTTTTTCCTTCAATGCAAGCAAAAGAAAAGAGCTATGACTCCTAGAAAATTAAATTTGGTGCTTTAAAAGTCAGAACACTGTTCTTCTGACTGAAACATGCTTTTTTCAAAGGGCATTTCAAGCATAATGAGTGTTCCAGCCTAGTGTCCCCTCCCTGACTCACAGCGGAATGAGTGGTTGTGTTCTCCTTTGTCCCAGGTTGCCCTGGCCTCTTCCTGTCACTTTGCATCTTTGTACCCTTATACATTTTCCAACAACCAGGATGCCACGCCTCCTCGACCCGCTAACCACAGTCAGCAAGTATAGAGGTAGCTTTTTGTCTATCAGCAGTGATCACCCGCAAGAAGCCTGGCTTTCATACTGTGGAGTAGAAATCAGCAGCAGGTGGTTTTCAGTCATTTCGACAGCATCTCATTGAGCTGGCACCTCTTTCTAAAGCACAGCAGGAAAACTGCTCAGCTGTCAATCCATACATGAGGACATGCCGTTTTTTAAGAATTTCCCTCAAAAGCTTGCCTAATTTATGGTAAAGCTGTTGGCTGCCTCCAACCACAGTTAGAGCATTAAAACAATGTCATCAAGTTATTCAGTTTCATGTAGATGTTGTTCGAATTCAGCCATGTCTGATTTCAAAAAAATCCAGGTTATGTGTATTATAGCATATGCTGAATTACAGCTTCAGAAAATTATAAAGCAGATTTTCCCTATAGGATCTGGGTAGATTTTCATTCCTGATCCCAATGGCAGTCCCCTGTTAATGCTAGTCCCCTGAAGAGAAAGAAAATTCTACGTATAAACACACAAGATTTTTTAAATGGCTTGCTACAGTGTAGACGTTGGTGATAGTTAAGCCAGGAGTATCTGAGGAATAAATGTAAACAGTTGATTCTAGGTGGATTTATTCCTCTGATAAATAAACACCACACATGATAAATGATAAACATGACATCTTGACTCCAGTAAAATCCCAAATCCTGTTATTTAGAACCGATTGAGTGCTCTACAGATGTTGGTTGCAAGTGAACTTCTTAAAAAATAGTCACTTCAAAAAATAGTTAGTTTTTCAATTTACAAATTTGATGTAGTTACTTGTGTCATGTAACCCCAGAGTGCTCTCTCATCTATGGTTTTCATCAATTTTATACTTAATATCTGTTACTAAAATGGAAAAATTTGGTCAAATATCTTAAATCCATGTGAATATTGCTTTCAAAAGTTTCTTGAAGGTTTGAATCCTTTTTTTTTTCTTTTATTTCTGCTGCCCTATGTCTAGTCCTCATGTCTTGTCCCACTGGGGCTAGCGATCCTGAAATTAGGAGAAACAAATGGGGACAGATCTCTTACCTGAGGCTTTAACATCTGAACCAGAAAGGTGGCTTTCAGGAGTAGAACCTCATGGGCAGTCCAAGTACATTCATCAATATTTACTTAACCCACAAGGTGAATGTATTTGGAAATAGGATCTTTACAGAGGTAATTAAGGTTAAATGGGGCCACAAGGGTAGTGCCATAATGCAATATGACTGGTGTCCTTATAAGAAAAGTAGGAGACGTAGGGGAGTGCCACAGAGAAAAGGCCATGTGAGGTCACAACTAGAAGATGGCCATCTGCAACCCAAGCAGAGAGGCCTCAGGAGAAATCAAACCTTCTAGATCCTTGGTATTAGATTTCTAGCCCCCAGAGCCATGAGAAAATAAATTTCTGTTGTTTAAACTACCTAGTCTATATTTTGTTATGGCAGCTCTATCAAACATACACTATGCAAACTGAAAACTGTCCAATGCCCACCAGGAGTAGAATAAATAAATAGAGCTATAATTGTTCAATGAAATAATATAAATCAGAAGGATAATGATCCATAATTACGTACACATATGATCCAGTCATCCCACTCCTGGGCATATATCCAAAGAAAACCATAATCCCAAAAGAAACATGTACCATCATGTTTATTGCAGCACTATTTACAATAGTCAGGACATGGAAGCAACCTAAATGCCCATCAACAAATGAATGGATACAGAAGATGTGGCATATATATACAATGGAATATTACTCAGCTATAAAAAGGGATGAGATGGAGCTATATGTAATGAGGTGGATAGAACTACAATCTGTCATACAGAGTGAAGTAAGTCAGAAAGAGAAGGACAAATATTGTATGCTAACTCACATATACGGAATCTAAAAATGGTACTGATGAACTCAGTGACAAGAATAAGGATGCAGATACAGAGAATGGACTGGAGAACTCGAGGTATGGGAAGGGGCAGGGGGTGAAGGGGAAGCTGAGACGAAGCGAGAGAGTAGCACAGACATATATATACTACCAATTGTAAAATAGTCAGTGGGAAGTTGTTGTATAACAAAGGGAGTCCAACTCGAGGATGGAAGATGCCTTAGAGGACTGGGGCAGGGAGGGTGGGGGGGACTCGAGGAGGGGGAGCCAAGGAAGGGAGGGAATACAGGGATATGTGTATAAAAACAGATGATTGAACCTGATGTACCCCCCCAAAAAAAAAATAAAATAAAATAAAATAAAATAAAAGTGAATTACAAAAGGTAGTTTAGAACCAAAGAAGCCAGTCATGACAGAGTTTATTTATGATACCATATATTAGTTTGCCTCTGTTGAACTTCATAAAAATGGTTTGAGATGTTAACATACTGATTACTTTTAATCAGGAGAGTAAAAACTAGAAAAAATATGATGTAAGGCTTCTGGAATGTCGGCAATGTTCAGTTTTTTGACCAAGATGCTAGTCACAAGGAAGTAGCTAGTAAGTTAGAATTAATCAAAATGTATACTTATGAAATGTTATGTTTTTCCTTGTATAAATTATGTTGACTTAAAAAAAATAGTTATTCAAACAAGGGTGAGGAATTTATACATCCAGTGGTTAGATAACTATACAAAAAGTGTGGGGATAGCACAGTTTATTCATGGATCTCCAAGTTCACTTTGAGTTTTAAACCTGTACTCTGAAATTTTCAAACATGTGTTCCTCCCAAGGGAGGGCAGGAAAGGCTCCAGTGGGTCTTCCAACCTACAGTATGAACTCCCTACTGGAAGTAACAGAGAAGGCTAATCTGAAGTCCCTAATGAAGTATCTGGTTAAACTCAAGGTCACGTGAAGGCAAAAAGGAAATTTAAGGTATTTGGACATTCATTGTGTCACTACTCTGTATATCCTGTGTACATGAAATAGTTCATATTAAATTATTATATTTTAAGTAGAGGAGATTTGACAAAGTATGTATGAACCATATACAACAAAAAGTATGTGTGTTTTAATAAGTCTGCTGCATCATCCTGGAAATAAAAATAAAGTTGAGGGCCTCCTAGGTGGCACGGTGGTTGAGAATCCGCCTGCCAATGCAGGGGACACGGGTTCGATCCCTGCTCCAGGAAGATCCCACATGCTGTGGAGCAACTAAGCCCGTGCGCCACAACTGTTGAGCCTGCACTTTAGAGCCCGTGAGCCACAACTATTGAGCCCACGTGTTGCAACTACTGAAACCCACGTGCCTAGAGCCCGTGCTCCGCAAGAAGAGAAGCCAGGGCAACGAGGAGCCCGTGCACCGCAACGAATTGTAGCCCCCACTCACCACAACTAAAAAGAAAGCCCATGCACAACAACAACAAAAAAGACCCAGCACAGACAATAAAATAATAAATAAATAAATAAATAAATAAATAAATAAATAAATTTATACAAAAAAAAAAAAAGTTGAGCTCATGGAGCCAATATATCAAAACTAGAAATGCAAGAAGCAAATAAAGAGTCTTAGTTAAGTTCTGACCAGGAGCCTCAAACCCTAACTTATAGTAAGAATCAACTTTATGGGCTGACCAAAGGCATGGTACCTGGCTTGAGCTGGCATTTTGCAGCATTGCCAGAACCACAGCCGAAATAATGCTTCAGAACCATTCCAGTGAGCCCTGGACACCAGATACTGATGCTGATATTGCTGCCCCTGGTGCCCCAGCAAGCCAGGTGTTCTGTTACCACTGAAGTCTCATGGAGGGACTTTCTAGCATCCTGCTTCTTCGTGGTAAATCACCCAGGTCAAAGTCTGGGCAGATATATCTGATTGGTCAGGACTGAAGTATGTGCATCTGACTGGCTAAGCTTGAGACAGGTACCTAGGCCTAGCTGCAAGGAATCCTGAAAAAATTGGTATCTGGAATTTTCAGTTTCTATTTCTTACCAAGATACAAAAGGTAGAGAATTACTTAAATACAGAAATGGGGTTTGTATGCTGAACAAAGGATGTCAAATACGTACTAAAAGTGCCAGTTATGGGATGGGCTTTCCTAGACACTTTACATATATTTTCTTGTTAATTCTTGTAATAATTCCTTGTGATAGGAATTATTATTACTATAAGAGAGAAAATCAATGTTTAGAGAGTTTAAGTAACTTTCCAAAGTTATATTTATGACATGAGAATGCAAACCCAGGTCTATCAGATGACAAAGTATGTATAGAAAAGGGACTTCAGAAAAATTAGAGCTCTTTCTTGCAGTTGATCTAGGGAACGAGTGAATTCATTCAGAGCCCAGTTAAGCTTAAAGTTTATGCGATATAATTTTATGGATGGAGAGTTAAGAGAATGTGTCCTGCAGTAACAAATTTATTTCTCCTCCTATATTTTTAACTGATAAGTTACGTAAATGAAAATTATGGGGATCAAAGTGGCTCTGGAGATCGACAAGTGATTTATAGACAATTAATGCTCTGGAAAAATATGCTTGGCAGGAAGGTTGGCCCAGGCTCCTCTTGTGATGGAGACCAAAATTGCCCATTTTCTTGGGGAATGTACCTGTTACAGAATTTCACATTTCTCTACCAAACAGCTGGCACATTACACATGCTGATAAGTAAGGTAAACCCCACTGACTTTATTACTAAGTTGTGTTTGAGTGCTCAACACAGTAAATCCAAATCCACAACAGTAGAGATAAGACAAGCTGCCAACGTCGAGGCAGGTGAGGACACCTTCCATAGGTCCTCACTGACATGTTCTCCCACACCAGACTCCAACCATCCCTTCATGGTGGATGTATCACCTTCAGAAATCAGACACCAGTAAGCCCACTTGTTCTTCCATTCAGGGGGTAATGATGTAATATCTAAATGCAGGGCAATCTTGAGAGAATCCTAGAAGCCCTGAGTTTGAAAGACTCTCAAGAACACTTCCCTGGTACACAGTGAATTATGACAGTTACTGTGTATCCTGCACATGGACTGTGTTTCTACATGGGAGGAAAGTGATTCTGTGTAATTCTTTCTTACCCAAAGAAGAGTAGAGGATGGAAAGAAGGAGCTTTATCCTCAATTATGGTAAAGAAAATCTACAGTGCACCTGTGGACATTCAGCCCAGGAACCCTCTCAAGGATTTCTCCCTTCTCCTTTCCACAAACACACTGGCCCTTATATGTGATGCCTTTAGTGATACCCTATCACACTGAGGACTTCCACTGATGCACAATGAGCCCGATTATATATTTCCTAGTTTGCATTCCTCCAGAAGCAAAGCCTGAGGACTGGATTTGGTTTAAGTTGCTTATTTGAGAGGTGACCTCAGGTGGCTGAAGGAAAACCAATCAATGGTATGTTCATGATCAGATTATCTCAGCAGTGGGTGACCGAAGCTCAGTTCTGCTGGGGACCCTCTGAGAGATGTAGAATACAGGATGTATTAGTTGGCTCAGGCTGCTATAACAAAATACCCAAACTGAGTGGCTTGAACAACAGAAGTTTACTTTTTCACAGTTCTGAGGGCTAGAAGTCCAAGATTAAGGTGCTGCTGTAATAGGAAAGGACATTTTGTATTCTATTACAAGTTAATCACTAAAGGGATGTTGTCTGTAAGCTTAAATGATACCTAATGGCCCATCTCTGGGAACCCTGCCTCCCAGGTAATGAGCATTAAGCTAAAATACCTTTGTTTAGATCTCAGGAAACATCCTGAGCAGGCCCACCTGTGAATGACTGCAGGCGGAAGAAATGAACACATCCCCTCTGGAGGCTGATAGGAACCAGGAAGTTTGACATTACTCCCTCCCCTGGTAGTATAAAAGGAGCCTGACTTCTCACTCAGGCAAGATGGCTCTTTGGGAGCACAAGCCCACTCTCTTCTTGGTTTTCTGGCTTTCTGAGTAAAGTCAATATTCCTTGCCCCAACAACTTTCGTCTCTCGATTACTGGCCTGTTGTGCAGTGAGCAGTATGAGCTTAGACTTGGTAACATTGGTAAATTCACTTTCTGGTGAGAGCTGTCTTCCTGATGTGCAGATGGTTGCTTTCTCACGGTGTCCTCATATGACCTTTCCTGGGTGCATTCACGGAGAGAGAGAGAGTTCAAGCTCTCTGGTATCTTCTTATAAAGACACGAATCCTATCAGATCTCCAAATACAGCCACCCTGGGGGGTTGAGGCTTCAACATAGGAATTTGGGAGCAGGAGTGGGGTGGGGGCGGGGGGCAGGGCCAGACACAAACATGCCATCCGTAACACAGGGGCATGATTAGTGCAATGTTTTTCCACTAACACCCATCCATTGTTAGGTGAGGCTCCCACACTTTGCAGCCAGAGAATGGCCTCTAGCACAGACACAGGAAGCAGAGAAATCAGTATCAGGTTGTAACCCAGCAGGACCCTCTGAGGCCTTCCTGGGGCCCCACATCCTCTGCGTTAGCTCCTCTCTGCAGAGCCTAGATAATAGTATCTGATGCATATTTCCCAAGTTTTTCAGACGCTAAAACCACCACCAAGTGGAAGAAATTAACTACTTAATGATTATGAGCACAGCGCCCCCAGACCTTCTGACGTCTAAGGGCTGGTCACCAACAACCAATCAGAAACTTGTGTATCAGCTGATCATTTACCCTGGGACACCCCCCCTCACCTTGCCTTTATTTATTTTTTAATTTTATTTATTTATTTTATATTTTATTTATTGGCTGCATTGGGTCTTCATTGCTGCGCATGGGCTGTCTCTAGTTGTGGTGAGCAGGGGCTACTCTTCATTGTAGTGGGTGGCTTCTTACTGAGGTGGCTTCTCTTGTGGAACACAGGCTTTAGGTGCACGGGCTTCAGTAGTTGCGGTGCATGGGCTTCGGATTTGTGGCTCTTGGGCTCTAGAGTGCGGGCCCAGTAGTTGTGGCACACGGGCTTAGTTGCTCTGTGGCATGCGGTATCTTCCCAGACCAGGGTTTGAACTCGTGTCCCCTGCATTGGCGGGTGGATTCTTAATGACTGTGCCACCAGGGAAGGCCTTACCTTGCCTTTAAAAATGCTTTGCTGAAACCCTTTGGAGAGTTCAGCGTTTTTTATTTGTTTGTTTTTGTTTTGTTTTGTCTTTTTTTATTTGAGTACAAGCCACCATTCTCCTTGCTTGGCCCTGAAATAAACCTTTCTCTGCCTCAAACTCTGACCTTTAGGTTTGTTTGGCCTCACTGTGCGTTGGGCACAGGAACTTGTGTTAGGTAACAAGGACAGCACCAGAGCAGGCCAAGGAGACAAGGGCTATGAGAGAATCTGCTTCCTTGGTGGTCCATAGGTCTTAGTAACTAGTCCTGGGTCCTGAACCCCTGGGCACTGACCCTGGGCAAGGATGCTTGGATGCTCCCAATGTTTCAGGGGTGACTGCCTCTGGCTGCCCGATATATGGCTGTCAGCCCTCCAGCAGTAGGTCAAAGACAGAGTGAAACCAGGGAGACCATAAAGAAAAAGAAGCTTTACATCCAAAGAAATCAAATGCCACATGCTTTACATTGTCAGGACCTTTAAAGAATTTGTGAATTGGAAGGATAGCCCATGAATCACCTTTTCCAGCTGCCATTCAGTGTCATTCTTTCTCCAAATATATATGCGGTGACTATTATGTGCTTGTCAGGTGAACTTCTTAACTAGAAACCAGGTCACATAATTATCCTTTCTCTTCTAAAAAGACTCAGAGGAAAGATTGCATCGGCACTCCCCCATTACGTGTATAAGTGAGCTTAGCAGTCTGGAAACTCTTCCTTTTGTCCAAAATCTTTCCTACTTTAATGTCATTTATTAGTCTTGTTATTTATTAACAATTAGGTTGGCTTACATGTACGATAGCAATTTTCACTTACATTGTACAAGTGTCTGCCTCCATGAGCCAGAAAAGAGCAGAGCTCATTTTTATTATAAAATCTGCAGAAGAAGGAAAGGAAAAGAGTGAATATCTATTTAGTACCTTGTTGTAATCATAACAGCTAATATTTTTTATGGTATTTGCCAAGACCCAGACATGTTCTAAGAGCTTTACCTATTTAAATCTCATAAAACCTCATGAAAACATAATGTAGTAGGTATTATTACTTTCACACTTTACAGATTTTAAAAACTGAGACACAGAGAGGTTAAGTTGTTTTCCCAGAGTCACACAGCTATGTGTGGTAGAGTAGGACGTAGCCCAAGCAGGCTGGCTCCCTTGGCCACAGTCTTAACCACTAGGGTGTCTTTCCTCTTCATGTGCAATTATGTGGCCTTACGGTGGTCAAGGAACTTGTCAAAGACATGTAGATAGTAAGTGGTAGATCTGTCTGTAACCCTTTCCACTCTGCACTCTGAAGTCCTAACCAGATAACCCCTTAGGTTATTTTTAAAAAGCTTTTTCCTTTCATCTTTGTGTCATAATTTTTATGACCGATCTTCATAGGAATCTGTTTGATGAGAAAATCCCATATATTCCCATTGTTATGCATTTCTTCCGGGTTTACTTTACAAAGAACTCAACATGGAATTTTCAGTGTATTTTGTTTCCCAGCTTAGAGTTATGAATTTGCTAAACCTGGTCACACAGAGAAAAGGAGGTGGTAGTTTACTAAAACTAGCTCATCGGAGGTAAATTTAGGCCAAATAAATATAAAGATGACATAGAGCTTATTATCCTAAGATGGTGAAAATATAAATCAGTTCAAAGATGGCTGAGGTAAAGTTGTAAATGACAGCCCTTAAAGAAGTTGTTAAGGAAAATTGATATGTGGAAGAAATACATTCTTATCCTATTCATGGAATTTTGTCTAGTTTGTACATTTTCTCATTCCACCATTTCTGAAGTGGCTCTTCTGTGTCTCATGCCAGTTTCTTCATGAGCAAGGGGGCTATTTTGGCCTCCTGGTTTTTAGGGTTGTCACCAGTAGAATTCCGAATGAAAGGAGAACAGAGTGAGCAAGGTTGCCTGTGCATTGCCCAAGTGGACCCCCATTCACAGTGTGCTCCGAGGCTCCCATCTGGTGAAGCATTCCAATTCCACAGCAAATTCTCAGGACTAAAGCCATTTTTCAAAAATTTGTTTCTTGCTGCAATCTGAATGCTAAAAGGAATAACACAATATCACATTGACACACTTTTATTTACCACTCAGATAGAACAGGCTAAATGTACCTATCAAGGGATTCCTTGAGAATTGTCAAGAATCTTGGAGGTCGTGGAGTACAATGGAGTCCCCTCCTTTTTATTTTACAGATGAGGATACTGAGGCCCAAGTGGTCCAGGTATAATTTATGTGTAACGAACTACCCCCAAATTTAGTGGCTTAAAACAACCATCACTTTATTATAGCTCCCAATTTGGTGCATCGTGAATTTGGGCAGGACTCAACTGGGTGGTTCCTCTGCTCCGTGTGGTGACGATTGAGACTACTAGGTGTTATCACTGGCGGAGGGTCTTTTTCTCTCTCTAGACTTCAAACCAGACAGCTCCCATTTAGTCCCAGAGCATCTGCCCCGAGAGGAGAAAGTCAGAGAATTCCAAACTGGTCCCCAATGTTGTCTGTCAATGATCCAGGCTACATCATGGGGTATTGTTGACAAAAGGTGTCAGGTGACTTTTTTCTTTCCTTCAGTTCTATATCCTAGCAGATCTTGCATCAAGTTCTTCTCTTCTAAAGCAGGTCAGCATCTCTGAGATTTTAGCTGTTGAATTATTATTTTCTCACACTTCCTTTGTATGTGTACCTTCTCTTCTTCCTGGTGGACAGAGGATCCTAGAGCATGTGCCTTGCTTGGTATGTGCTCAGGTCAGAAGTAAGTAAGAGACGCTGGGCTTGGGTCTGAGTGATTTGGAGTCCTGCTGTTCAAGCTAGCGTTCCTGAATTGTGCAGTTCCAAACTTCACAGCTTCTATTTTTTGCTAGAGCGTGAAAAGGGGTAGCGGGTGTGGAGGGAACACAGCAGCCTGGGCTATCATTATTTCTGGACAAACCAGCCATTCTGATGAATGATATCAAATATGAATCTGGGACTAGGGGCTCCACAGTCCTTCCCGGCATCCTCCTCTGGCTTCTTCTCAAAGATAAAATGTGGGAAAGCACATGCTCCCTATACATTATTTTCCAGCGCAGACATCATAAACAGCATATCAATAAGCTACTGTTTTCCCCCTTAGTTCTATGTGGCTGTGAACTTCACTTTCAATTTAGTTTTTCATATTTCTGTTTTTATTTTATATTTCCCCTCCCGTCCCCAAATCTACAGAGGACTAGAGAGGAGCATTTCAATGGGCTGTTTGTTTAAACTGTGAAATAGAATTGATTGAAATAGAGGATTACTGAGGACAATAGAAGGAAGATATATGGACATTGACATTAGACAGGTCTGAGTTCAAATTCTTGCTCTGCCACTTACGTACCATGTGAGCTTCAGCAACTTAAAATCTCTGAACCTCAGTTTTCTCGTCCGCCAAATGGGCATAACCATACCTGTGTCATATGATCATACTAAGGACTGAATGAGATGGTGGTATATGTTCTATGTCTGCATGGTGGGAGTTCAATAAATGCCAGTGTCCTTTGCTCAGGGAACAGCTCTGTCAGTAAATATAACATGTAGAAAATGTTTTAAATAAAATAAACATTTTTGTTCATAAAGGCCTCGAAATGTGAGATCATAATAAATATTTTCTTTAGCATCCCACATTTTTAGACACCGTGCTAGGCTCTGTGGAGACAACATGGAAAACCAAGATCCCAGTCCTCAAGTAAAGGCAGGAGGGTGGAGGGAGTGGAGTGGAGTGGAGGTCAGTACGGTAACCACAAGATAAGATGATGACTTTAAGTGTGTGTGCAAGCAGTGGGAGAGACCAGAACTGCAGTGATGAACTGCAGTGAAATCCATTCACAAGAACAAATAAGGAGCATGAGGTCACAGGGGGCTCACCTGGAACTCTATGGGCATTTTCCTTTGACTTTGAAGTTTGGTCACCCATCAGAGGAAATCAATGCTCTATAAGAGTTACTAAAAATATTATAAGAAAAGTAAAATTCCCTCCAATTCAGAAACCATAAGAAATTGAGATAAAATTTTTGGCCTTTTTTTTTTTGGCCAAGAAATAGAAATTTGGGGAAATTTAAAACTTACACAATACAATGTTTTTTTACGTAATTTTTAAAGGTTGGTTAATTTAGAAACAATAAATATACACTTCTCTATGTCAAAGGTTATTTTCCCATTTGAAAATTTTGAAATAATCTGACAGAGAAAATCTGCAAAAATAGTACTTAGAATTCCTATATAACCTACTATGGTTTCCCAAGTGTTAACATTTTAACATCTTTGCTTTATTCTCTATCTACTTATCTTTTTTTTAAAAAAAAAATCTGAATTGTTTGAGGATGAATAGAAAGTATTATACTTCTTTACCTTTAAGTCTCAGTGTCATACTTAAAACAAGGATATTCTGTAACGTAACCACAGTGCAATTATCAAACTTAGGAAGTTAATTTTGTTTCACTCATGTTATCCATCTACAGATATTACAATTTCATCCATTGCTGCACTTATGTCTTCTATGGAAAAAGAAACAGGTTTCCAGCCCAGAATTCAATTCAGAATCACACACTGCATTTACATCCCATGTCCCCACATTCTTTTTTAATCCTCATCTTCTTTGTCACCATGAAGAGTGCATTTTTGAAGAGTATGGACCAGCATTTTGTAGAACATCCCTCAATGTGGTCTCCTCTGATGCTTCCCTGTGGTTAGATTCATGGTATACATTTTTGTCAGGAATACACAAAAGTGATGCTGTGTTCTGCTCAGTGCCTCTCATCAGGAGACACTGGGTAATGATTTCTTCCCAACGACTAGGCTAAGGTTACATCTGCCAGGTTTCTCCACCGAAACGTTACTTTTCCTGATTGTAATGAATGGGTATCTTGTGAGGGGATACCTTAAGACTCTGAACATGTGCCGTGGCTCATCACACTTTTGCTCACTTGTTTTAGCATCCTTGATGATTTTATGTAGAGCAATTATTACCATAGTAGCTGCCAAATGGAAATATTCTAATTCAATCATTTCTTCTACATTTAGCTGGAATGTTTCTATAAGGGAGAGCTTTCCTTTTGCAACATTAATTTATTTTTTCATTTACATATTTATCTTAGTGAGGACTCAGAGTGTTCTTTTTTATTCTGTGGGTTCCTAGTCTCATGTATTTTGTTGCTCAAATTATTCTGTATTTGATTAGTGGAAGCTCCTTCAAGTTAGCTGCTGTGTTCTTTTAACAAGAACCTCATTTTGCGTTATCTATGCCCAGCCGTGGAATCAGCCATTTCTCCAAGGGGCCCTTTTGTTGGGGAATGTGTTTTATTTAATTTTAAAAAGTGCAGTTTATTCTTTTTTCTGCAATAATTGACCATCCATTGTATTTAAGGCAGTGAATGTGGTATTCTGGAACTCAAGATGTGATTTTTTACCGCAGGGAGTTTCTATACTAAAGGAGAAATAAGGCATATACACAAATCCTCATCCAAGATAGAAGTGATGCATTATAAGAAGGTTAAACATGAGGTGCTGTGGATGCAGAAAAGGGGAAAAATCCCTTCAGGCTGTGAGGGTTCAGGCAGACTGTAAAATGGAAATAGTATCCGAGCTCTAAAGGAAGACTTAAGTAAGGAGTAAATGGGGAGAGACGGAAAGATGATGAAGCAGAGAAAAATAATTTGCTCATTTTTGAGACAACAGATGCAAATTTACTAACTAAATTTACTTACGATTATTTTAAAGCTATACATGTTTTAAGAGTGTGAGGATTTGCACTCCTCTCTTTTAAAATAATTTCTGATGCCACAAAACAGGCACAAAGATTTATTTCACATAGTTTCTCAAGGAGGTGGGGGTCAGGGCTTCTCCCCAGCCTAACCTTGACCTGTCTCTAGGCCTGGAGCAGAGGAAAGCCTGCTCTGATCAGCTTTTGGCATGAGGCAGGGTCAGAGGACCAGGTCTGACTTCACTCCGGTCCCTCTTGGCTCCTCTGGGAGGCCCTGGCTGTGGCTGCTGGACACAGACCTGTCCTCAGATGCTGCTGGGATGGCAGAGCTTTGCCTGGATACAGGGTTCCCTTAGGGCCTCCACCTCTCACTCAGCCCAAGGTCCGGGTTCATGGATCTGTTACAATGAGTAAAGGGATGTACAGGAAAGCCCTATGGAATTTTTAAAGTATGTGTCTCATGCAATATTTGGGACATTTGTACTGAAAAAATTATCCTTTGTTTACCTGAAATTTGAATTTAACTAGGCATCCTGTATTTTATCTGCCACCCACACAGGGTGACTTCCTGCCCTGTGACACCGCCCCCTGAGCGCCCAGAGGAGCCAGATCCCTCTGGAATGCCCTGCAGACCATGCCCTGCTTGTTCAATAATTGTGCAGTGTGAGATTGGTGAGTAAATTGGAGATTATGGGAATTTATAATCAGATGGTACATACAAACACCAAGAGATAAATTACCCATATTAGTTTTTATTTAAACTGTAATTGAATATGTGAATAGAAAATTAGTGCAATGTATTGATACCATCTGGTGTTCCCATTTCACACCGGTATTTTTCATCTATCTTAATTTAAACAAGATCCAATTTTACCCCTACACATGGTTTTATTTCATTAATTACTGTTTCTGTTTAGGTACCATCATGCTGACCATAATCCTAAGTGGATTTAATAATTTGTAGATAATAAAACAGGTGTGCTGTCTTCAATAAGCCGATGTTCTTGCTAGTTATACAAATGCTGAGACTCAGTAGTTCACCTGCGTAGCAAGACTGAGTAGTAAAGCAGTGCATGCCACAGACACATATTTAAAGAGATTCGAATCTGCTCACTCACATAATCCTTCAGTATCTCTTTGTTAACTGCCTACTATGTGCCATGGACTTGCTAGGTAGGAGTCTGGTGACATATTCAGACCTGTAAACAGATAATGGCAGTGTGAGTCATAAGGCACAGTTACAGTGCCCTGGGGACACAGAGAAGAGGAGCCCAGATATGATAGACAGAAGAGAAATGAGGAGAGAGGCAGCCAGAGAGATGGGCAAAGATGCAGCAGGAAAAGCAACTTAACACAGCCCCATTGTCTAGCTCTGTTATTTAGCTGAGAAGGCTTAGACTAGTATAGGACTTTGTGGTTCAAGAAGCGCATTCAGGGACTTCCCTGGTGGTCCAGTGGTAAAGAATCCACCTTCCAATGAAGGGGATATGGGTTTGATCCCTGGTCAGGGAACTAAGATCCCACATGCCGTGGGGCCACGAAGCCCACGTGCCACAACTACTGAGCTTGCATGTCTCAACTAGAGAGCCTGCATGCCACAAACCACAGATCCCATGCACTCTGGAACCCATGCGCCACAACTAGAGAAGAGAAAACCTGCATGCCACAGCTAGAGAGAAGCCCATGTGTTGCAACAATCCCGTGGGCCACAACTGAGACCAGACACAGCAAAAAAAGAAAAAAGAAAAAAGGAGTGCATTCACAGGCGTCCACAAACACACACTGTGGAAAGTAGCGTGAGGTTGTCTTTAAGGGCAAAGAAGCACAGCATAGGAGAGACAAAAGACAGGTGGTATTTCTATTTGGGGGCTTACCAGGGGGAGCAGGGAAGTTGGACATAGTCAGCATAACTGGTTCAAGGTCTGGGTTTATGGGTGTTTTTTTCTTTAGTGTATCTATATTTTCTAATTTGCATGCCTTCCACTTGGGTTCCTCTGGTGTTATTTATTTTTAAAGTTACTTTTGTAAGACAAAGAAAGGCTGTACAAGCGTTCCAGATTAAAGGAGGCTAGAGACATACAATTGAATGCAAAGCCTGACCCTAGGCTGCATCCCATAGGCTGGGAAAGGCTGTGAAAATTGGAATTGGGTCCATTGACAAAATTGGAATATGAACAGTGATAAGATAAAACTATTGGATCTTTTTAAATTTATGAAGTTGATAACTGTACTGTACTGATGAAAGAGGATATCCTATTCTTAGGAGATACAGATGGAGGTATATAGGTGTTAAGGGCCATGACATATGTAACTTAACCTCAAGTGGTTCAAATACTTTATATATACAAATATACACGTGTATATACATACATACAGGTATACGTATACATACACACATATACACATATGTATATAGAAACAATATACATGTATCTATATAATATTTTATATGTATGTATATTTTCAGATATTTACTCTATGTCTATATAAATGGACAGAGTGCAGATGACACACGATGAAGCAAATAGGGGAAATGTTAACAAAGGTGAAACTCAGCAAAGGTATGCATGTGTTCACTGTATTATTTTTATTCCAGTAGCTTTTCTGTAAGTTTTGAAATTTTTCTTAAGAAGCACAAAGTCTACTAGCGGTGGTGGCGGCAACAAGAGTTGCCCGCATCAGCAAGGTCCAGGCCATGTTCAGTTCCAGCGCGAAGATCGTGAAGCCCAATGGCGAGAAGCCAGACGAGTTTGAGTCGGGTGTCTCCCAGGCCCTCCTGGAGCTGGAGATGAACTCAGACCTCAAGGCCCAGCTGCGGGAGCTGAACATCATGACTGCCAAGGAAATGGAAGTTGGTGGCAGTCAGAAAGCTATCATAATCTTTTCCCGTTCATCAACTGAAATCTTTCCAGAAAATCCAGGTCTGGCTAGTGAGCAAGGTGGAGAAGAAGTTCAGCAGGAAGCATGTCATCTTCATCGCTCAGAGGAGAATTCTGCCTAAGCCAACTTGAAAAAAGCCATACAAAAAATAAGCAAATGCGTCCCAGGAGCTGCACACTGATGGCTGTGCATGATGCCATCCTAGAGGACTTGGTTTTCCCAAGTGAGATTGCAGGCAAGAGGATGGGGCTGAAGCTGGACACCAGCCGGCTCATAAAGGTTCCCTTGGATAAAGTGCAGCAGAACAACATGGAACACAAGGTTGAAACGTTTTCTGGTGTCTATAAGAAGCTCACTGGCAAGGATGTTAATTTTGAATTCCCGGAGTTTCAGTTGTAAACAAAAATGACTAAATAAAATATTATTCACAATAAGTTAAAAAAAAAGCACTTTTATACATTATCTTTCTGATCCTCACAACAATCGAGTAATATGGGCATTATGATTCCCATTATACAGATGAAAATACCAGAACAAGGTATTTAAACTTGCGTAGTGGCAGTCGGGCAGCTAGAACCCAGGTTTTCATGCCCAAAGACTGTGCTCGTCTTGTCAGTCTACTTAGACAGCCACATAACTGAACTTATTTAAGTGCACATGAAGGGCAATTAATTTTTTGGATAATTTTGTACTAGCTAAGCCCACGACGCCTCACCTCAGCCCTGGGGCAGGTGTCATCTGTCCTCTATCTACCCTCTCCTCTCCGATACTAGATACTCAGGAAACTTTCACCATGCTTTGTGAAACGTCTTCCCCCAGTAGATAAACTCTTCTACACCTTTCATCCCCTGTAAACACTCTTTCGAGCTCATTGCCTTGATGGAAACCTGGTTCTGCTGTGAGGACACAGCTCCCCTGCATCTTCCACGTGTACAGGATGTGGGTGTGAATTTCCCTTGCTCCCTGGTGCCTCCTCCACACCTCAACTTCTCTACTTTTTGTCAAAAAAATCTCTGCTTCTCTGGGACTTGATCTATTGGGCTAAATCATTCTATGTCAACCTCCTCATTCTCTTCCAAGTGGCCAAATGGGCACATTCTGTCATTTTCTGGAGAGTTTGACATCTGGTTTACCACATTCCTTTTCTGATAGTTCTACCACCATCATGTGTGACATCAGCTTTGCACGCATGGCACATTCAAAGCTCTGGCCCTTCCTCAGCCATCTTTTCTCCGATGAGATGCATCTTCAGAGCATTTAACCCATTTGAGGGCTGAATCTTCCCATTGCACAAACTACTTCTTCCAGGCAGGGCAATTGGTTGTAAACAACAGAAATCAGTCTAGCCTACTAAAACAGATGGAGGATTCAATGGAAAGAGACCTTCTAGTTTATGAATGACAGAGAAAACCAAAATGCCAAGTCAGAAAACAGTCAGGGGTCAAGAGAGCCTGGACAGACGAGAACATGGCCTGACCTCTGATCACCACCACTGCAGCTGGCAATGCTGGCCCTAGACCCCCACCACCACACCACTGGACTTTTGGCTCTACCATCATATCTACTGCAAGTAATCTAACTGCTGCTTCTTCTGGGATTCTTCTGGGATTACATTAAATGGGAAGAGTATGAGCTATTAGGAAGTCAAAATTGACAAAGTCCCATACTGTTCACGTGCTTGGCAACACAGCCTCCTCACATACTCTTCTTCCCATAATCACCTTTCAAAATAGAGTCCTCATTTAGCTACTGTAATTCACTAGTATGTTGAAAATTCATTCACGACCCCACTACCCAATCAAGGAGACATCACAAATCTCTCAACAAATACATCCAGCTCTGAGTCCAGGGTTTCTGAGGAATGTCTATCCCTCCTCCTAGCTCACTCTTGAACCAGTCTCAATATTTTGAAACATTTGAACCAATACAACCTGTAGACAATGGTGGAGAGAGAAATAGAGGGAATAAAAGAAAAATTAGTGCATAGATAGAGAAAAAAAGGAAATATGAGGGAAGGTCATGCCCTTGTACTGCATCCAGTCTCAAGGCTGTAGCTGACGTATATGACTCTCCCCTGTGCCCTACACTTCCCTTGTTCTCTAGGCCATCAGCCAGCATCCGGGGTAATCATGGATGCTTGCCTGGTGAGGTGGCTCAAACCTTCCTTCCTGAAGGATGTGAGCTTGGTGGTCCTGCCAATTAGCATTGCAGGACGGGCTGAACTAAAAGGCACCTGAGGGAAGCTGTGCTCCATTTATAGTTCTTCCTACCCCACTGCTTGATTCAACACTGTTTCCTCTTAGTGGGATTAAGTGCCCCAGCCAACAATCTAGTGCCCTGTTTTGTTTGTTAATTGAATGGCATGAGGAGCTCACAGTGGACAGATGGTATTCTTAGGTTCCAATTCCATGAAATCATTGTTGTATTAGTGGGTGGAAGCATTCTGTAACTAGATACTCAAATTTCTAAACTAATAAGAGTCTACAGATTCAGGAAGGAAAGCAACATTTTTGCTAGTGAGTCACTAGATTTAATTATGTGACATGCACCCCACTTCTAGCCCCTGTAATGAACCCTTGTAATATGCCTACGAGGGTCACAAAATGGTATACTGGAAACTTGGTTCTAAGCATATCCTTTATTCTGCAAGGCTGCATTCCTTCCAAGAAAGGTTTTATCCCTTAGTTGGGCCAGATGACTGGCTTTTCAATATACACACCCACACATAATATATAGTATGACATGTAGAGGTAACTAGCAGAAGTATGATTGGCAGGGAAAGCAAATTCAAATGCAGAATGTATCTCTTTACTGAGAAGGAATTGGTCTCTCCATTATGGAAGGGAGCTTATAAAATCAGTCAGCCACCAGGTCCCAAAATGGCCCTCCGAGATACTACACTACAGGATTGCAGTTAGTTGTTGCTGTTGGAAAGCTGGCCACTCAGCAATGGGGTAGCCAGATAAGCTTTGGCAAAGAGAAATCCATATTGTTGGGTATGTTATGTGCATGGTCCCCATTCCTGCCAGAATTCATCTGCCCATTGGGTAGGCACTGGGAGGCCTAGGGAAGGAGGAGACTGGATCAGTTTTCTCTTCTGATTATTGAGAAGTTACTGGGTATGGAAGTGCGTTGTTGGCCCCTCAGGTAAGATACAGATATTTCTACATTTGGGGCCATTCCAAAATTCCATATACCTCTTCTCCAAACGTCTTAGTCCCCAGTGCTCTAGTATCGCCTCCTCCAAGTCCCTGACAAACTAGCCAAACCATTAGCCTATGAATAAGTATAAATCCTTGAGTCAGGCTGTCTCTCCTTCCAAACAAAGTGACCAAGGAAATGAGCTGCTAAATTTTGTTCGCTGAGCCAATGTTCCTTCTCTGTTCTCTTTTAGGGCCATTCCCAAGTAACCTGTAGCATTGCATCCATTAATTTTGGCAATTGCCATAATGTCATGCAGAGCCATCCAAAACACAGCCTTGATTTTTTTCCTCCTTAATCAGGTGGCCTAGGGTGCAAACTGTGAGGACACAGGTGTGAGTTGAGGGAGGGGCAGCTCATGTGCTGATATGTTAGCACATAGCAGCTGGACCTCTCATACTATTGGATTTACATGACCCATAATTGGTATACATGTCTGTGTCATGTTTTGTATCCATGTCTGTATATAATTCTTGTATACCACCTGCATTAGCCAAAATCTTTAATGCTTTTGAAAGGCCAAGGTCTTTTCTATCATTCCCAACCACTTTATCCTTAGCATCTACACAATGCCTGGATTAGAGTAATATGGTTGTTATATTTGACAAACAAAAATACAGGGCACCCAGTTAAATTTGATTTACAGACAAACAATAAATAATTTAGTATAAATATATACTATGTGATACTAAAAATTGTTGTTCAACTGAAACTCAAGCTTAATGGGCATCCTGTGTTATACCTGGCAACACTAAGAGTAGGTTTTCAATAACTATTTGTTGCAATCATGAAAAAATAAATAAAAGAAATAATGAGATCTACAAAGTGCTTAATAGTAAGCAATTTTTGATCTCACTGAACTTTTGCACAGCTGTATACTAGTGTGAAGTACCAACGCTTTCTCTCCGTAGCTGCTAGAGATGGTCACATTTGGCTCAGTGGCAAGTTTTCCTAATGGAGTCAGAATAAAAAATGTAAAAGTTCAAGCGTAAGAGGGGAAAGTTGGGGAAGAATCACTGTTAAACCAATCTTTTCTCCTTTGTTTAACCTAGACAAGGGCAGAGGGGAGTGAAGGAAATCCAAGAGTTGTTCCTGAAAGGATGATGGTTACTTTCCTACCTGGTTGGATACTGGGTTCAGAGGAACAGTAGCACTCCCAGATAGGTTAGGGGATCCAAGAATAGAGGAGGCTTACATCCAGCTTTCTATTTAGTTCCCTGGGAGACTGGATAAATCAGCTATTGCTGTGTAACAAATACCACAGAATCTTGGTATACAGCACTAGGCATTTATCTTTGCTCACAGGTTTGCATGTTGGTTTTGCTGCCTCTGTTTCAGTCTCTGAGTCTCCTCCATGTGTCCCCTTCGGGGGCCCAAACGGGAGGATCAGTGACTCAACGTGAGTTCACTAGGGAAGTAGGAATCTTGCCAAATAATGAGCAGAAACATGCAGTGCCCTTTCAGGCCTAGACTCAGATCTCAGACACTGTAGCTTCTGCCTATTAGGCAAAAATTATACAGGACTGAGCTCAATATCAATGGGATGAAGAAGTAACATCCTAGTATGAGGTAAAGATTTGCCGAATAATAATTGAATCTACCACAGGGACAGTAAGCACCATCCTTCAGTTGCACGGGGTGTTGAGACAAAAGGGCCTGCGGCAGCCTCTCTGAACCCTTGAAATCTTTCCCTGAATAGAGGGAGCAGAAAAATAATTTCCTCTGTGCCCGGATAATTATGAAAATCATGTAGTACAATGTCTGAAATATTGTAAGTGCTCAGACATATCAGCATGCTCTTGGCAGCTCTGACATAAGCTGTGGTTTATCCAGCCTCTACCTGGATGATACACATTGGACACGACAGTTATTGAAGCTTTTGTATGTGCAGTTTTTGTGTCAATTCTTTTGATCATCCTGTAAAATAGATCTTATTCTTCCTTGTTTGTATATAAGAAGGAAGAGGCTGGGGAAGTTGAGTCGTTAACCCAGGAACCCTGGTAAGAGCCAGAACTGGTAGCAGAACCCATGTGGGCCTGGGTACAAAGCCTATGGCTTTCCACTGCCCTGTGCTGTGGCCTGTGAATCCAAGTCTCCTCTCTATGACAGCTGTTCTCTTCTGTCTTCTTCCAGCGGCTACTGAGAGCTCTCAGAAGTCAGCTTCCAGCCATAACTCTGCCAAACCAGGAGGAAAGCTTAATGGGGTGAATGAAGCAGCTTCCCCAATAGGAGTTTGGTAAAAAAAAAAGCTCAAAACCAAGACCAGTGGAGTCCAAAAAGTGTCTCTTCCAAGAGGCTGTGACAATGCACAGCTTGCCTCCCTCAAGCCAGCCCCCAGGGAGTCCTGCTGAGGAAGGCAGACTGGGGCTGTGGTTGGCTCTGGGGGCTGGCATGTTCCAGCAGAGCCTTCAAGTTTGACTACCACCAGTGACACTCTATAGATCAGACCCCTGGCTCTGCATTTGGCTTTTACAGCCACTGCTGAGTCAGTAGCGGGGGACATTTAACTAAAATCATGGTGGTGTTGTAGAAATGAGAGACTGGGCAGATAGCCAAGCTTTGCAGCCCTTCTCTCTCTGTGGTCCTTCTGTGCAGAGCCCCACTGCCAGGACTGAGGTATGTGACTCTCACTCTGTCCCTCTCACGGGGCAAATGGCACAGTTGGCTCCTGTGAAACAGCATGGCCGGCCCTGAGCCTTTCACCTCGAGAGTGTGGCACTGAAGCCTTTTACAGCCGATCACACAAATGGAGGAGATGCAGCTTCTGTTTTATTTAACAAATCGTCTTGTGCAGGCTGGTGGCAGTGGTTAGAAGTAGAGTTGTGATGTGACCACATTGCATCACAGACCAAACTGTGCTTCCAGGGAGTGACACGCATAAGAAACTATGGTAAATGGAGAACCAAAGCACCATTTTATTAGGATTGTGAGCTGTGATTGTGGCCCAAACACCACTGATGAGCTCTCTAGGAATCTGGGCCAGAGTATGTGGCCTAGGCCAATGTGAAAGGACCCCAGTTGCTTCCTAAGCCATATCAAGAATTTAGGGTTTGATGACTCTCCCTCAGTAGGCTTCACTGCACAGCACATGGAAGAGGCAAGATTGCCTAAGCAAGTATTTGGAAGTCTGGAAAAGAAGAGAGAGCTGGAGAGCTGTGTTCAGGGGTGCCAGCCTGCTCCAGGCAGCTACGTTAGGCAAATACCGAGTGTAAGATGGAGAAGAGATGGGTTCTCCAGGGCATCACTTTATAACATGTGGGGCACGTGGACCACTAGAATTGTCAACACTTCCTGTGGGATACAGGCCTGGGAAGGAGACAGATGGGGGCTGAGCAGGCGCAGGGGGGAATTACATGGCATCCTGAGCCTCACTCCGTTCCTGCCACTCCCTGTGGTGTGCTGTGATGTTGCTTTCCTTGTCTATTTTTCCCATCCAGCTGTGAGCTCCTTGAAGGTGGGGATTGTGTTTTTTTCCTCTGCATGAAATCTTTTCCAAATTCAGTGCCTGGCAAAAAGGACTTGCTCAAAAGCTACCTGTTGAAGGAACAAAAGGTTGATAGAGTTAGAAGTGGGGTCCAAGTGATACAGGAATTTAGAGAAGGCAGGACCTTTCCATTGTGGTAAGAAAAATCCGGAAAGCTTCATGGAGGAAGTGGCTTTTGAGCTGTGCCCAGTATCTCCAATAGTTGCTAGCTAACCTCATAAGCCTCAGAGCTCTCATTTATAAAATGAGAAGCATAGGTTCTGGGAGAGTGAATACAATATGAATACAGAGAATTTAGAACAGTGCCCGGTACATAATAAGACTCAACACATGGTGGTTGTTTTTATTACCAATGTATATTTTACAAGAGGTCCAATAGAATGCAGGGGGCGGTGAGTGGTGGGGCTGGAAGATGGTGAAAGCGGGGTCCAGGAAGATGGATTGGGCCCCATTGAGAAGCACCAGCTGGCCAGCCTAAGGAATCTGGCCTTACTTATGGAGGCATGGAGGTGGCATTTGTGTGAGGTTCTGAGGATGGTCTCTGTGGTCAGGTTCTAACCCTGGCTTGACCTATTGATAACTGTGTGAACTGAGCAATCTACTTAACATTTTAAGCCTCAATTTCTTCATCTATACAATGGGAATCATAAGAGTGCATTAATTTCCTAAGGCTGCTGTAACAAGTTACCACAATCTTGGTGACTTACAATATTCAATTTGTTCTCTTATACTTAGGGATGCCAGAAGTCTGACACCAAGGTGTCAGCATAATCACACTTCTTCTGAGATGCTCTGGAGGAGAATCCTTCCTGTCTTTTCCAGGTAGCTTCAGGCATCCCTTGGCTTGTGGCTGCATCACTCCAATCTCTGCCTCTGTTTTCACATGGACTTCTCCTCCTCTGTCTTCTCTTCTAAGGCTACTTGTAAGATTTAGGGCCCACAGGGGTAATTCAGGATGCTCTCAATTCAAGATCCTTAATTCAATCACATCTCTGGAGACCCTTTTTCCAAATAAGGTCACATTCACAGATTCTGGGGAGCCACCATTCAACCTACTACAAAGAGTGTATAAAAATAAGACTTGTGAAATTTCCATGATGTCCATGTAAAACGTGCTTAAGAGAGCATCAGCTCTGTCACTGATGAAGCTGAACACAGGTCATGCTGTATGCTTCCCCCAGAATTTTGCTGTAGATTCCACAGATACGCACTTTTCTGAGGATCTCTGTTCCTAGACTACATTGGCTACTTGTTTTCATTGCCTTCCCTTCCCTCACAATATCTCTCTTTCTGGCTGTTGCTCATGGTTCCTGACTTCCTTGCCTGTGTCTTTTCTCAGTCATTACTGTATCAGGTCCTCTATCAATATTTTTGAATGCATATATATTATTCACTAACAAACATCACCAAGGAGGCATCAGGGGAAGGGTACAGCTTTTAAGCAGACCTGCATGAATCTCAGCTCTGTATCATCTTTCTGCGCCTTAGTTTCCTCATTTGAAAAATGGGCTCATATTTTCTAACCTTGAAGAATTATTGTGAGGATCAAACTGAAATTATTTGTTTACTACATCACTTTAGACTCAGCCTTATTACTCTCAATCTGCCGATCCACAGTGTGCATATTTGTTCTTAATATCTCCTTCTTGAGTGATGTAATTCATCTTCCCAGCATTTCAATGATCTGAAAAAAAAAAAATCCCAGGGTTTTATCTGATGAAGCCCAGTAGTTCACGTGTTTAATGCCTAAGACATTGACAGTGCATGTCTAGTTGCTTGTTATTTTTATTCATTGTCATAGGGGGAAAAATTCTCATAGTATTGTGAACTTAGCTTACCCTATTTATTCAGAATGGAAATAAGCAAATAAAGTAGCAAACTGGAAACTAAACCACTACTCAAAATCACAGCAATTGCTTCCGGACACCCTGTGTTTAGATGCATTGACGTTTTGTGTAAGTCTTAACTGGTTCATCTCCTAAGTGAAATTACAAATAAATACCATACTTACCAAGCTTACAATATGCAATTTCTTTCCGTTATTCAATGCTGGATAAAAGAGTGCACAGTTAGAGTTCCTCAGGAGAAAATTAACAGCTCTTGACAAGAAGGAAAATAGAAATGTGCTACTTTGTGCACAGTCTGCAATCTTTGGCTCAACAGTATTAATGCTTTTAATTTCTAATTGAGCAGAGTGGAAATAAGGGCAATTAGTGGTCCATATTCCATGTTCTCAGTGTTTGAGGTTCAGGGAGGACCCAGCAATTGAAGGGTCTTATTCTGATTTCAGAAAGATGGTTTCCATAAAGGAAGGTGCTTTGGTAGAAGCTTGACAGCACTCTATTATTGTGGCTCTGTATTCCTTGAAGTTTTTTTTTTTTTAATTGAAGTATAGTTAATTTACAATGTTGTGTTAGTTTCAAGTTTACAGCAAAGTGATTTAATTATACATATACCTATATCTATCTATTCTTTTTCATATTCTTTTCCGTTATGGGTTATTACAAGATACTGAGTATAGTTCCCCGTGCAATGCAGTAGGTCCTTGTTGTTTACCTAGTTTATACATAGTAGTGTATATATGTTAATCTCAAGCTCCTAATATCTCCCTCTCCCACTCCACTATCCCCTTTGGCAACCATAAGTATGTTTTCTATGTCTGTGAGTCTCTTTCTGGTTTGTAAATAAGTTCATTGGTATCATTTTTTTAGATTCCACATATAAATGATATCATACGATATTTGTCTTTCCCTGTTTGACTTACTTCACTTAATATGATAATCTCTAGGTCCATCCATGTTGCTACAAATGGCATTATTTCATTACTTTTTTTATAGCCTAGTAGCATTCCATTGTACATATGTACCACATCCTCTTTATCCATTCATCTGTCGATGGACATTTAGGTTGCTTCCATGTCTTGGCTATTGTAAGTAGTGCTGCAGTGAACATTGGGGTGAATGTATCTTTTCAAATTTGAGTTTTCTCATATTCCTTGGAGTTTTAAAGGAAGGAAGAAGTGTGTGTCAGCATAAGACACTGAAAAGAAGGCAAGATTCATTACTTTGTCTCCAGGCATTTAGCCCTGGTCAAAGCTCTCCATCAGTAGTGAGCTATCAGGTATCCAAGGCCAACATTTCTGTGCATTTAGCACTATGTTTGAAATGTAGTTACATTTTCACAAGTGGCTTACATTTTATAGGGGCAGGGTGGGAATGGTCATCTAGACACCTACTTTGCCAGTTTCTCATTGGGCCACTTACAGAAATTGTCTCCCTTTCCTGGCTCTCAGTTTCCTCAACTATGAAATGAAAAGCTTGGACTAGATGCTCTTTGTGTGTCGTCAGGATCTATTCTTCTGCAACTCTGGGAAGTGACTCTTCCACTGGCCAAGTATATTGGTCCAATAATCCTTTCCTCAATGATGAAGACACCATATTTATCATTTTTGACTATTAAATGAGCTTAGATAAGATGTAAAACCTGGCTGCGCACTAGATTCACCTGGGGAGATAGTTTACTTTTAATTAAATTTTTATGGAAGTATAATATGACACACATACAGAAGAGTAGATTAATTGGTGAGTTTCCATAATGTGAAAACGCCCATGTTTCATAAAGTGAAAGCTCCCCACATTGCCACCTCCTGGGGAGCTTTCTAAAGCCCAGGTTCTAAGTCCTTGAGTGGACCACTAAATCAGAATCTCTAGGGTATGAACAAGGGATCATTGTTTCAACAGGTTCCCAGCTAGGCTGACATTGTCATTTGGAAACCCCTTAGATAGATGGTAATTTGTTGTTTTTCAAAGAAACCTGAAGGCTCTAGTCACCTGCATGGGAAAGGACCCTGGGCAGTGCAGTAGATGTGTTACCTGAGGCCACGCGTGTCAGAAATCTTGTCAGCATGGAGTAACCATCCCACAGGGAAGCAGATCATCCCCAGGCCAGACATTCCGCTCAGGGCTTTATGTACATTCTTTGTCATTCCTGCAATGACCCTGTGATAGTTGTACTATATTCTTACTTTGCAGAAACTGAAGCTTATAAGTGTTAAATGAGGTACCTGAAATCACACAGCCAGTGGTGGGTTTAAGACTCAAGTCAACCAGAATCAAAAATCCACAGTCTTTTCATCTCCCTCGTCACATATGCTTCCTCCTAAGATCAAAACCAGTTCCAATACAACCAATAAACAATCGCTGAATACGTGCTGGGGTGCAACACAGTAGAAGCTGGTGCTAGTTCACATCCAAGTTTTCAAGCATTACCTCAGTTCCAGCGGAGGTCAATTCTAACTGCATTGTGGAGGATCTCGACAAACTTTTGATAACTCTAACTTTTTTTGGAGATCAGACAAAAATATTTCTCCACCTATAGGATTTACAGAGGAATATCTTTATTCTAAAAATGTAGTTTTGATCATATGAAAGTGTGAGGAACTTCACATATTCTTCTATTGATTGAGAATTTTTGTTCTAGTAGATCCTGTTGGAAAAAAACTCTAGTAGTCTTCTAGGGCTTCAGCATGTTACATAAATTTTCCCACCAGATGTGTCTAATTTTGTGGCTAATTGTAGGGCCAAGTAGGATCAATATTCTATAAAAACTGTCCTGTGAAATTCATAATAGATTTCTCCATGGCTCTTTTTCTCATTTTATTTTATTATTCTTTTAGTTTTCATATTTGGGGCTATGAGGTATTGGCCCCTTCCCTCTGGCATGCATACATTTATAAGAAATATGGGCTGTGATGTGAGTAGATATGACAGAGGTGAGAAACACTGAGCCCAGAAGATGAGCCAAACCATCTCTTGTCATGGGTAACCAGGACAGTGATGTTATAAGGATAAATGCTTTTTAGATTAACTTTTATTGGAGTATAGTTGCTTTATAATGCTGTGTTAGTTTCTGCTGTACAAAAAAAGTGAATCAGCTATACGTACACATAGATCCCTTCTTTTTTGGATTTCCTTCCCATTTAGGTCACCACAGAGCGTTGAGTAGAGTTCCCTGTGCTATACAGTAGGTTCTCATTAGTTATCTATTTTATACATAGTAGTGTGTACATGCCAATCCCAAACTGATAAATACTTTTAAAACACTATGTCAATACGACATAGCTCTCTTTAATCGCCATTCTGGGCAAGTGCTTGCAGCATCAGGTACCTAGTTTAGGAAGCTGAAAGTGAGGACTGATAAGGAAGAATGGCAGTGAGTTATTTACGGGATCACATGACACCTTTCTTTTGGACAATACATCTCAAGTAGGGCCATTTTGTCCCCCAGGAAATATTTGACAGTGTCTGGAGATTTTTGATGGTTACAGCTGGGGAGGATATCTGCTAGCATCTATTGGGAAGAGACCTGGAATACTACTAAACATGCTACAATACATAAGGCAGCCCCCGTAACAAAGAACCACCTAGTCCAAAACACGAGTGGTGCCACTCGTTTGAGAAACCCTGGTTTAGGAAATGGTAATAAATTTCACACAGAGACCAGCTTTTTCTGTAAAAACAATGGGAAAGACTGAGTTATTTCTACTCAGATTGAATAGGAGACCGAGCATTTGACAAGGTTTGCTTAGATTCTAAATTAGTTCCCCTCAGGGCCATATGGGAAAATGGAGCTAAGAGAAAACCACTTCCTCTTTGGGACTCGGGTTATTAAGCTTTTCTAATCTCTACCCTCAGCACTCTCCCCTCCCAGCCAACTCTCCAGTGAGGGCAGAATTTGCTATTCTAATGAGAAATAACACACAAACTAAAAAATGATAGCAATGCAAAATGCATCTCTCTTGAGCAAAGTTAATTTAGGTGTATAAAATCGCAATTGAAATACTGTCATTTTTTTTTTAGAATCCTAACTTTGAATAAATGTGGCTGCCATGGTGTCCCTGGGAGAGAGTTGCTAAGGAAACCAAAAGCCAACCCACAGTCAATGCATCCTATCCCCATGGAGTACTATTATGGCCCATCAGTCATTTTGAGAGTTAGAGACACCCCAGCGAACAAAATGATGACTTATCTGTTTATCCCAGGAGAACAGTTTTAAGAAATAGATTTACCCAATGCCATCAGAAGATTATCTAATGACCCCTCCTGGTAATGAGACAGAAAAATGTATGTCACTCACAGCAATGCTACCTCAGAATACATTTTCTAGTCCTTCATATTGTCATTATAAAAATGCAAAATATACTTTATGATAGCTTGAAAGACTATATCCACTATAATAACTAGATAAGGTCAATTATATACCACACTTAAGAAGTTATTGCTTGGGGCAGAGTGCATTAACTTAAATGTAACCCTTGTTTAGTTGCTTAAAAAGCGACAAAAATCCCAGGAAACTCTTCTATGGTGCCAGGCACAGGAAGTAACTTTTTTGCTGTATTCTTTACCGGTAGGATTCCTTCCGGAATAGCACCACAGACAGTGGCCAAGGAGAGTTTTTAGTCAGTGTGACCGGGGTTACAATGCTGTAGAGAGAACAGTTGTCAGACATTGGGATGGTTCATTTGATAGATAAATAGGAGAGTAAAAGGTATCTTCTAAAACCTGCAGAGTTGACCTAGTGATCCCATGGCCCCACCTGGATCTGGACCAGCCCAGGCCACACACACAAGTGTTTTAGGTACCTGCGGGGAGACATCTCTCCAGCTCCCCACCCTAATTTGCTCACCAGCCTCAGTAGTCTAATGTGCTTCCCAAGGTGCTACCAGCTCAGGCACTGTGCTCCAGGCCTTGCATCTGTAGTAGCCCCTCAGCTATGTCTGTAAGTCCATCGCCAGCCTCAGCTAGCCTGTCCCCCAGAGTTTGTTTCCTGCCTTCCTGATGCAAGTGCCTTGCCCTCAGACCTGTGCACCCCAAGGAGGGACACTGACTCCCTCTATGTGTGGGCCAACAGCGGATTGTTCCTGTTTTCCCAGTGACCGTGGACCAGTTGGGGCTCCTGTAAGCCAGCGAGTTTCTCTGCCACTCAGTGGGCTACAACCACAATTTCTCCAATGAGAATGGAACCTCTTCCACGTTTGTCCTTCTTGGGGTTCCCTCCTGCAGTGCCAGGGTACCCTTTAGAGTTTTCTATCTTTATTGTTCTTCCCCTATCATAACTTAATGATTGCTTCTATGACACTGCCTCGCTCTAAATTACTTCATAGTGTTTGTCTGCGGGTTGGACCCACACTGACACACCCTTCTACCACACAACCTCACACCCTGGAATTTATGTCAGCTCATAAAAATGAATGATGACTTCATTTGTTTTGTTGGCAAGAACAAAAACCAAAACTATGTATACGTTTCTAGGAACTGTCCCACATTTCCCAAGGTGACTGCTCTCTGGGAGCTCAAAGCTAGATTGTTCTGAAGAGACTTGAATTAAAGCAAGCACAGGTTTCCTTTTTTCCTTTTTCTTAGAAATGCACACTCTTCCCAGGCAGGAAATAGCCCCTTGTTTCAACAAACTACAGGAATCTGTAACACAATTTGCATCAATTCTCCTCTCGGTAGAGGAGATTTACTTTCTTTTTTTTTTAAATATATATTTTATTTATTTATTTACTTATTTGGCTGCACCAGGCTCTTAGTCACAGCATGCAGGATCTAGTTCTCTGACCAGGGATTAAACCCGGGCCCCCTGCATTGCGAGTGTGGAGTCTTAACCACTGGACCACCAGGGAAGTCCCCAGTTTCTTCCCGCTGCTACATGAGTGTCAATCTCCATCCCATACATACTTTCCCCATCACTATGTGTGTTTGTGTGTGTGTGTGTATGGTGAAGTTACAATTGCATAGTGCTTACTACGTGCCAGGCACTTTTTTACGTCTTTAAATGCTAACTCATTTAATCCTAATCACCTTGTTAGGGGTGCTATTAATCTCCCATTTACAGTTGAGGAAATCAAGGCCAACCAAGCTTAGTTTAACTTGCTCAAGGTTGCAATGCCACCTGACACTTCTCAGCTAACCTGTGCCACTCTTAGAGTTGGTTTTATATGTACCTCAAATAAGGGAAGGTAAGAAGCTAATGAGCCAGTGGCCCTAGGGATGTGTTTCTTCATTATATGTGATTAAGCATGAAAAAATGTAAATCATAAACAAGATGAGTTCTGTTTTCTCATTTGCTTGTAGCCTAATGTGTTGGGAGAATGAAAATAAAGACCAAATTGTGCTCTTCCTTTACCTCCTCCCTTTCGTAGATACCCAGCCTCTCCATTCACAGGAAAGACTGTACGAGACCAAGAAATCAACTGCCAGAGGGAAGGTTATCTAGAGATTCAGACTCACAGGTCCTTAGGACCCACTTAGCAAGTGGAACCACGGGACCAGGGGTAGGATGACTATATCGTTTATCAAAACTAGAATAATTTTGAGAATAAAAGGGTATGCTGCTAATAATTACACTGGCATAAATCATGTAAATCGGAGCTCTACTGGGCAAACCGAGACCTACACTAATCCTGGTAGCAGCAGAAGGGAAGACCACCAAAGTCCAGGCATGTATCAAATGGTCATTTACCTGGAGAAATTTAATGAAGAGGCTATTGGCTGAGGTATGGGCAGAGATTTGAGAACCAACAGGGATGGTGATTACCAAGGGCAGAAGGTGATTACTAGCAAAGGCAGAAGGAACTGCCAACCCTTGACCAGCATGAGCTAGAGCCATAGAAGAGGGGCTGCCCACAGAGCTGCGACTTAAAGAAATGCAGCTATTTGCCAGAATTGGAAGAAGCAGGCAGGAAGCAGAGGAAAAATGCTGGCCTCTCTGTTCTCCTGCCTTCTGATCTCCTGTTAGAGCTTCCCATTGGCTTTGACCGATGGGAATTCAGAGGACAAAATAGCCTTAAAGGTGCAACAAAAAAAGCTAGACTCTCAAGACACAGAAAAGGACAGAGAATGGATCTGGGATCAAACAGTCATATTTGTGACTATTTTCATAAAGCCCCCTTTCCTGTTATAAGTCAGCTACCATAAGAAGTTCAAGACCCTCAAGTAGTTCCCCAATAACTGTCTTTAATGCTCTGCACACACCCTAATCTGATCCCGTTGCCACCTGAAAATCCTGACTCCCGTTCTTTGTGCTTCTGGAACTTAAGGAAGCCATTAGCAAAGACTTCTTTATCTTCAGCTTCTCTTCTCTACGTCCCCTTTATCTTTGCACTAACTGAAACTTGATAATCTATGGACTCTAATCTTTAAAAAATCCTCACTTGCCCCACATCCCTCTTTAGCTACTGTACCCATTTTTATGCTCTTTTTGCAGGATAAATATACTCAAAAAAGTCACCGTCTGCATTTCCTTTCCTCCTATCTTCTCCTGAACCCACTGTCATTTCATCCTCTCCCCACCATTGAAATAGTTCCTGTCAAGGATGTCAATTATCTCCTTATCTCCAAATGCAACAGGCAATTCTCGACATGCATCTTACTTTGTTCATTAGTGTTTCAAGCAGTTGTTGCTCCTTCCTTCTCCAAGGACAATCTTATACTTAGTTTTCACACCTCATTGGTCAATTCTCCCTAATCACTCAGTGGTTCCTGTTCTCTCCTATCTCCAAATGTTGGAAATTTCCAGGTCCCACTTCTTGGGTTTTCTCCTTTATCGATATCCATTTCTTAGTGAGATCTTCTAGTCTCATGATTGTAAATACCATTTGTGCCCTGATAACTACCAAATTTATATCTCTAGCCTAATCATCTCCTGCAAAAGCTATACTCATATATCCAGCTGCCCGAATAATGCCTGTCTAATACTGCCTGTCTAACAGACACTGAGGCATTTGAAACATAATCTGCATGAAATATAATTCCTGACATTTCTGATTATCCCCCAAACCTGTGCCTCTTACCATCTCATTCATCACAGTCTATGGCAACTCCATCCTGAGCATCCTCCAGGTGCTCAGGATAAAAACTTGAAGTCACCATTGACACCATTTTTTTCACCTTGGGTATCCAATCCATCAGCAAAAGTTGGTGCTACACTCAAAAGATATCCAAGCCTCTAACAACTTCATACAAGCCTCTACCACTGGCTCCATATCTACATCACTGAAAGAGCATCCCAACTGGACTTCCTGTTCTTCTCTGTCATTCTACTGCCTCTCCTTAGCCAGCAGCCAGAATGTATGTCACACCATGAAACTAAGAGTTTTCCCATCTCACTCAGACCGCACATCCTTGATGTGTCCCACAAGTCTGTATAAGACCCAGTCAGGGTGTTTCTGGGACCTCAACTCCTTCTCCTCTTCTCTTTCTCACTGAACTCCAGTCACACTGTCTTTTTGCTGATTCTTAAACATGTCACATATGCTCACCAGGGATTTTGTGCTTGGGCTCTTTCTTCCTGAGACACTCACGCGTGGATAGCAGCATGGCTGACACATTTATTTGAACCTCTCCCATTCCCTCCTATATCATCACACGCTCACATACTCTATTTCATTTATTCTTTGTCTGCCTAGCATCTGTCCCTTCCACTAGAATATAGCCTCCTTGATGACAGTGGACACTCCACAAATAAATTTTGAAGAATTGAACATGATTAACAAGAAGCATGGAATTTATATACCAAGATTCTCTCTTTCTCTCTTTCACTACCAGTGAGCCAAAGAACACTCAAACAGAACCTAATAAACACATCTTTAAGACTCTGACTACTTTATTATTAGCATATTGTCTTGGTGAAAAACACCCTTGGAAACTGCGAGGAATAATGGTTACTGATGCAGAGTCATTTTCAAAGGGGTCAAGAGCAATGAGTTCACCTGCTAAGGCTCTAACTCTGAAACAAATTCCACTCTGCACTTATTCCATGCCTGTATCTCTGCAGCTGAACATGCTGGGGTAAAAAATGTCACACTGACCATTTAATCTTATATGTGTTCCTGCTAATCTGAAAGAAACCCAGAGACCAGTTCTGGTGACCAGTGAAGGAAGCCATGTTTGAGTTGGAACCTGAATTATGAGAATAATCCAGTTATGCCAAGTTCCAATGAACAGCACTCAGGCAGAAGGAACAGTGGAAACAGCAACCTGAGATTGGAACAAGCTCAATGGATTCCGTGGAGCAAAAGGAACGTGTGGCTACAGTGCAGTGACCAGAGGGCTGAAGAGATGGGAGGGTGTGTCATTGGCTAGATCCAGCACAACTTAGTAGAGCAAAGTAAGGATGTGGAATTTTCTTCTCGTGGCAGTGGAGAGTCATTGGAGGATTTCAAGCAAAGGAGTGATGGAGTTCCAGTTTCCTATTGCTGTGTAACAAACCTCCCCTAAATGTAGTTTCTTAACACAATGACAACATCTGTTTGTGGGCAAGGCTTGGTGAGTCTGCCCATCTCTGCTCAGCTTGGTGCAGCTGCGGCAGCTCTAAGGCTGGGGTCGGCTGTCACCTGAAGGCTTGCTAACTCCCATGTCTGGAGGGGAATGCTGGCTTTCCACAAGGACCTCAGCTGGACTGCACCCGGCCCTTCCATGTGCCTGCTTGGCTTCCTCACAAGATGGTGGCGGGAGTACCAAGGCAAGCAATTCAAGAGAGAGAGCCTGGTGGTAGCTTGTATCACCTTTATTAACAGTCTGTTAATACTCATGGAGTCCATCAGAAAAGCCTACCTGGTGTCAAGGAGGGGGAACATAGACCCTATTAGTGACGGTAGGGTCTCAATATTACATTGTAAGAACATGTGGAACAAGATCTATGGATGCAGCCATCTTTGGAAAATAAGTTCTGTCCCTAAAAGAGTGTGATGTATGTGCTTGAAAGGACACTGTGGTTGCTCCAAAGAGAGTACATTGTAGGAGGGCAAGGATAGAGATGAAGTCCAGTCTGGTGGCTCAAGCAGCCCTGGGGAGAGATGATGGTGGCTTAGACTCTGGTAGGGCAGTGAATATAAAAGGAAGGAAGAATTCAGGACTTAGGGGCCCAGCTTGGGTTACTTTAAAGACCTAAATGGCTCTAAAGACAAAGCAGAATGAGCAAGAGAGAAGCTTCTCTCACCTTCAAAGGTACTGCGGGGCCTGACCCTCCAGGGCAGCAACAAGTTCATATTTCCTCTCTTCCAAACGTCTGGGACTCACCTTCGGAGCTTCCCTGAGAGCGGTTTGTTGTTTTGCTCATATCGTTATCATTATGTTAAGCGCTTATATTTGGAATGGATTGGAATGGGTGTTTTGGCAGAACAGAACTGCTGTGCTAAATAAAGAACCACGCTAGAGCAGCAGAAAGCGCTTCACCTTGGTGATGGAAGAAAAATCTGGAAAGCTGTTCTCTATTCCTCCAGAGTGCCTGCAGGCAGCCCGTTTGGGTCAGACATAGGCTGGGGTCAGGACGAGTACACTTGACCTCCTTCTTGGCACGTGTGTCAGCACCCGATCCTTTCCAGTCATGGGGAGCTGTATTCTTCGATAATCAAGGCATTGGGACTTGGGGAAGCCATAGCGCCCACTCCCATAGGACTGTGCGTATCAGCAAGGTGAGATTCCATCTTCTTCCTTGGATTCCACGTTCCAGACCTGTCATCGTAGAGTCCCCTCATTCCTGCTGTGAGTCTCAGAAGAGAGGAAAAAGAACGATCGTTGAAATCAGACAGCACTAGGCGGCAGTTCTGCACTTATGAGTTGCTTAACCTTGAAAAAGTTATTGAACCTTTCTGGGTCTGTTTCCTTCTCGATAAAATGATGACGATAATCCTGTCTTAAGGGGGTTACTGTAAAGATGAAATGAAATACCAAAAGTGTAGCTAACACAGCCTGATGCTCACGAAGTGCTCGATAAATTACAGCGGTCACTCATACATTAAAGGATAAGGATGCCACAATATTTAGAAAGCCATTTCAAAATTTCCCACAGCTAGCACCACACATCCAGACCATTACAGAGAAACTGACACTGCTTGCTTGCTGTGGTCATGTCACATCTTTTTATGGCTCAGTGACTTAACATTTAGAAGATGGAACTTTCACAGCAAGAGCAAGTTGAAAAATAAGTAAAACCCCAGAGAGCATTTAGGCACAAACCAACTTAGATGAACGTGGATTTCTCAGCTTGACCTGCTAGCTGGATGGGTTTTATATTCTGCTTGAGAAAAGCTATGCTGTCCCAGAGGTTGTTGCAAATTCACCAGTACTGTATGCATGTCAAAAACTCGTGAAGAGATTAGCTTTGAAAAGCTGACATTTTTGTACATGACACCAAAGCCTGAAGCAAATGGGGGCCTGAGAAACACTTCGAGAGCTTTAAGAGAGCTAATGAGAAGAGCTGTCACTTAGACCTGAGCTTCTTGGTGACACTGGTTGTACAGTGGGTCATTCAGGTCTTCTGCAAGTTTTCATATGCTGGAAACGCCTAGATCATTGTTTTTATTTTGTTCGCTTCCCTTCTAGTCATCTAGTATCCAATAGTTAACCAATGTGTCAAAATCAGTCTTTCACTGGAACTTCCCCTGATATGAGACTCTCTTTCCAGGGCCACCCATAGCTGCTATTTATTGAATGCCAGAAAAGTGCCAAGTACCATTCTAGATTTTACACATGCGATCTCATTTTCTCCTACCAACCAGAATCATTTATTCATCCACTTAGCAAATATTAACTGACTGCCTCAGAGGCATTGATGTCAGGGTACCATTCTACAAATGAGGCATTCAAGTTCCAGAGAAGGTGGGTGACTTGCCCAAAGTCACAAAAGTGGTGAGTAGGAGAGCCAAGTATGAACAAACCCAGTTCCCACACTGTCCCCACCAAGCTGTACTTCTTGGGGCTGTCAACACAGTGTAAGGGAAGAAAGCTAGACTGTAGCCTGGAGATCCAGGTACCGCTTACTGACAAGTTATTGATTAATGTGACCTTGAACAAGTCACTTAATCTCTTGGGTTCATTTCTTTATCTCCATGACAAGTTGCAGATCCCTTTTGAAACCCCCTTTTGTTGTTTCTGTGAGAATTAAATGCTATAAGGTAATAATATGGAGAAATCTCACCAACATAAAGCTGGGTGAAGGAAGGCAGACAGAGAGAGTACATCCTGCATGATTCCATTTAGAAGGATTTAACAACAGGCCAGACGAATAAGAAGTAAGGATGCTAGTTACCTTCAAGGGGAAGAAAGGGGTTATGATTAGGAGAAAGAATTAGAGCACTTCTGGAATTCCAGAAATGTTCAGTGTTCAATTTTAAAAAATGCAATATTTGAAACATCATAAAGGTGTGTAAAACTACTTTGAAAAGAGTATACTCAGATATAAGGTAGTGCTCTGAGTAGAGTTTCATCTCCCCACTCCCTTCTGGCCCTGACCCTGCTCAGATGTGTCTGCCGCCTGCAGTGACCTGCCTGGATATCCTAACCTCTCTGGGTTAGAGCCCAGTCCTGGAGAAAGCTAGGGACTGAGATGGGGACAGGACTGGTCTTCCAAAGAACTCCAGATCCCAGGGCTGATGTCTCTGAGGCAGCCTTCAGTTCTCACATCCCTGATGGAATTACCCAGGCCCAACTCAAATGCCTCCAGTGACAGGGAACGCACGACTTCGCAAAGCTACTTCTGGTCTAGTATATGCTTGCTCAGCGTTAAATCTTTCCTCTCCTCTATTCCTCATATTAAGCAGTTTCCAAACCACACTTTTCTCGGACCACCTTCAAATGAAATTTTACTGCGCTCCTCTACTTACCCAGCGAATTAGTGTAATTTCTCATATATATGGAATCTTGAAAAAATTGGTATAGACAATCTTATTTACAAAGCAGAAATAAGAGACACAGATGTAGAGGACAAATGTATGGATACCAAGGAGGAAAGGGGGGTGGGGTGGGGTGGGATGAATTGAGAGATTGGGATTGACATATATATATTACTGTGTATAAAATAGATAACTAATGAGAACTTACTGTATAGCACAGGGAACTCTACCCACTGCTCTGTGGTGACCTAAATGGGAAGGAAATCCAAAAAAGGGGGGATATATGTACACATATAGCTGATTCACATTGCTGTACAGTAGAAACTAACACAACATTGTAAAGCAAATATACTCCAATAAAATTTTTTTTAATTTCATAATTTTCTGGGTTCTCTAAATTTTCTACATTGAACATGTAGCATTTTGTTAATGAGAAAGAATCCTTTTGTAAAAAAAAAAAAAAAAGCAGCATTGGTCTGAAAAATATATAGTGACTTTAATGAAAGGAACACTCCGATTAGGTTTTACTGTCAGAAGATGTTCCCTGATATGTTGCTTCTCATAGACACGTGGGTTGTGTATTCAGTATTCTGTAATCAGAAAGATTCTCCTTGGAAATTTCAAGAACAGAATTTTTGAGAAATTTTGAATGGAAGAGCTCAGCAAAAATCCATTTGAAGGTGAGAAGTATGACCATATAACTGGAACAATTCAGTTTGTAACCATTGATCCAGCTCTCTTTTCATCTCCTAAGCATCCCCACTTGGAAAATAAATTACATGGTCACTCTCCCTGTAATCTCACCAACCAGATAAAACCATGATTAATGTTTTATTATAATCCATCCCGTAGTTTTTCATACATATTTTATGTCTTTGATTTCAATCCAGATATAAAATTTTATACTCTATTTTTATGTTTTACATTAAACCCTAGGCATTTTATGATATTATTCAAACTATTTTACAGATATTTGAGTGGCTACATTTTTTATTCCAATGTGTTTAATATCACCCGTATTTTTGGAAACTTAGTATATTTCCAAATTTTAATATTACAAACAGGATTGCAATGAAAATCTTTGGCAGAAAACTCTGTCTTCGTTTCAGATCATTTCCATCAATAGAAGTCCAGAAATACAATTTTGGAGGTGAGGGTTACAAATATTACAGATATTTTAAAGGCTTGCACATTGTCAGCCCTGTTCCTTTCCTGGAGGCTTGGGCCACTTTGTATTCCTTCCAGCTCTGTGGAGTGTGTCTGCGTCACTGCACTTAATCTCCAGTATCGAATACTCTCATGTTTTACAGTTCTATTAATCCGATAGGTTAAAAATAGCATCTCATTGTTATTCTAATTTCCATTCCGTTGATAATGAGTGAGGTTGAAAAATGTTCAAATGTTTGTTAGCCATTGACGTGTCTGTGTTTTAAATTGTCTTTGCTCTTTCCCCGCTTTATTTCTTGGGAATTTGATGCTTTTATTATTACCTTTTGGCATGAACTCTTTTCTTATTAAGGATATCAGCCTTTGTCCTTTTAGGAGCAAGTATTTCCCCTGGTTTATTTGCCTGTTAAGCAATTTTGAGAAAAATTGTAATTTGTATGTGAAATACCTATCGACCTTTTCCTTTGTTACATCTGCCTCTCTTTTCAAGCTTAGAAAATTCTCACCTCACTCCTGTGTCTAGATTTGATCCCTCTTCATTTCCACTTACTCTTACAATTCTTTCTGATTTATATATGTTTAAACAAGCTCGACTCTTCTTGGTCGGGCCACACTATATGCTGCCGGGATTTCATAGGAAGTTTTAAATTGTATTTTGTTTTGTTCTTTTTCTTGGAAATTCTATTGCTCTTATCGGTTGTCCATTTTAATAAGGTGCTTCTGTTTCGAGGCAGTTATGCAAAGGACACAATTGGAAACGTAAATAATGAAGAATAAGTGTTTTTCTCTCACTTCATTATTCAGAAAGAGGAACACTAATTTTTACTCAAGCATGAGACGCCCCACTTTTAACCAGATAAATTTGCTAAAAAGAAAAAAAAAATACACACTTCCTTCATCTGGGATAAGGGTAGAAATAAATTGAAGTTTTGAATTATTATGATTTTTCTTATTTCATAGGTAACCATCTGCAGTATCTCGCATCAAGAAGGTGCATTCTAGTCCAAGGGCTTCTTTGAGTTGTTAACCAAAAAATTCAGTGACAAGGGCTACAATAATTTTACAGTGCAAAGGAAAATGCCAAGCAAACTCTCCAGACAATAGACTATTTATCACAGTTTGCAGAGGTGGAGCAAGTACATAATTTTTTGATACAGTTGACACATTCAATTATCTTCTAAAAGTTTCTATCACAGGACTCCTTTCAGCCATTTATTGGGTACAAAAATGTAATCCATAATTACAGATATTTCGTGTGCTTTATATCAAAAGCTCAACAATCCCTTCCTGAGGCATTCTGTCTTCCAGACAAACTGGAAAAAGAAAATAAATGCTTAGCAATCAAGACTTGCAAAGTGGCAGTGAGGGGCAGTCAAGGAGCTGACAGCTGAAAACAAGGAAAGAATATGTACAATGTACCTTGGGGTTGCTTTTGCAGAGGAAATAATTTGTTGTATATCATAGACTCACAGATGTCTGGGACTAAAAGGGACTTTGTGAGCGTTAATTTAGTCTATCTCCCTGCTTTGAGCTGCAACCAAAAGAACTTTCTGAATCTATGTGCATATCTTAAAGATCAAAATGCAATAGGGTAGGAAAATCAGAGGCTAGGTTTGAGGTTATATTTCCACCATTTCCTAACGGCATTTCCTTGGGTAATAATGTGTTTAACCCAAACAATTCTGGATTCTTTTATGAATATATCAGGTTATTACACTTACCTGGCTGGGTTCTTATGGCATTTAATGGGATGCTGTACATGAGATGGTCTGTTCCTTGTTAACAATAAATGTCGGTGAGTCTTCCTTCACCCCTCCGTACCAAGAGATTGGGAGAGACAAGCTGTCAACTAACTTCAAGATATTTCAATATTGATTAGCTTCCTAAGATGGGAAAACTTCCTCATGCCCAACTCAAATTCTTTACCTTGTAGCTTGAGTGCTTTTCCTCTGCTTATTTAACTGATGGAATTACAGAACAGAGATGATCATACTCAGTAAGATAATCTTTCATCTGTTGTTTCTGTAGACTTGATAGCTGCCATCCATGGGTGCTTGAGAGGCCTTCTCCTCCTTTCTATAGGCCCCAAAAATGAATAAGGGACAGCAAGAAGGTTGTATTGCCAAATAAAACACCTGACAAATATCTTTTTTCCTTCATATCTCATATCTAACTTCCCTACCTCCACCCCATGTGCTCCACTTCTATAATTCTAGAAGGGAACTCCTAAGACGTGACACCTGGTTTCACATTGGACTGTGCTCTTCAGGTTGCCTAGCTCATCACTGCAAGGGCCAAGGAATGCATTTTGTGAGTCGTTTCCTTTGTCCATGAATTATTTTGTGGCTGAACTGAACCTGGCATTTGATCCAAGTCCTTCCTCTAATGAATGTCAATTGACTATGTTAAATGCTTTTCTGTTTTGCTTAAAATGCATGAGACTAACTTGTGTAAAGGAAGACTCCTTTCATTCACGGAGAATATTCAGTAAAGTAGGGGGAACTTAAGAGAACATCTTTTCATTTTTCAGATTAGGAAAACTAAGGCTCAGAAATGTCCCAGGAGGGACCAAAACTACAAATGTACAAGGTACAGCACAGAATATGTTGCATTTGGTCACTCAATTAGTTTGTGTTTGTCTGTTCCCAAGCTGATGGAAAGAATTTGCACACATCAAAGTCACCACATGGTTGGGAAAGCTTCCCATTACTTGGGAAAGTGGCTAAGGTGGACCCTGGCACAGATTTGTCAATGAGGCAAAGGAGTGGAAAGAATCAATGATTGTTTTTCTACCTACTCATCATCACCATTATCAATTAATATAACATTATTATGATAGTGTGATAGTTGAAATTATCTTTCATCGAATAGTCACTTCCTTTCCTGTCCTACAGGGGGTGGAATTTATCCTGCCTCATTGATGTTGGGGTTACCATGTGATTTGCTTTGACCAATGGAATGTTATTAGATGTGATGGAAGCAGAGACCTTAAATGTGCTTGTGCCTTTTGGCTTAGCTTGGTGCTCTGGTGACCCATTATGAGAAAAGCATGGCTCAGTTAGCTATCAATTCTTAGCCTTGGCCCTGTAATAAACACACAGAACAGAACTGAACACAACCAACATCCTAGAGCCAAGCCCAGCTTGCCCAGTTGGACCCATAGTAATGCAATCAGCCTTGCAGACTCTTGAACAAAAGAATAAATGTGAATTATTGTGAGCCACTGAGTTTGAGGGTGGTTTGTTATGCAGTATCTTTATGCAATCATCGCTACTACATACAACTAGCCTTTGAGTATGAACTATACAACAGACAGACTCTGTACTCAGCACTTTTTTCTTTCTTAATTTTTTTATTGGAGTATAATTGCTTTACACTGTTTTGCCAGTTTCTGCTGTACAACAAAGTGAATCAGCTGTATTTACACATATATCCCCATATGCTCTCCCTCTTGAGCCTCCCTCCCACCCTCCCTATCCCACCCCTCTAGGTCATCACCAATCATTCAGTTGATCTCCCTGTGCTATACAGCAACTTCCCACTAGCTATCTACTTTACATTTGGTAATGTATATATGTCAATGCTACCCTCTCACTTCATCCCGGCTTCCCCCCCCCCACCACCCGAATGTGTCCTCAAGTCCGTTCTCTACATCTGCACCTTTATTCTTGCCCTGCCACTGGGTTCATCAATACCACTTTTTAAAATTCCATATATATGTGTTAGCATATGGTATTTATTTTTCTCTTTCTGGCTTACTTCACTCTGTATGACAGACTCTAGGTCCATCCACCTCACTACAAATAACTCAATTTCATTCCTTTATGATCTCACTTCAATCTGATGATAATATAATTCAGGCAATAATTTTTAACCCTATGTTACAGATGAGAACGTGGAGCTTCAGAAGGGTTAGGGAGCTCACCCAGGGAGATGTGGTAACAAGAGGCTGGAACATACTTTGAATCAGTGAATCAATGGTGAATCACATGGCAGAGGGTAGGGGGGGGCTCTTGTCTCGCTCTCTTCTCTTAAGGGTACTAAATCCATTATGCGATCTCTACCCTCATCATCTCATCTAAATCTAACTACCTCCCAAAGGCCCCAACTCCAAATGCCATCACATTGGGAATCAGGGATTCAACATATGGATTTGGGGTAGTCAACACATTCAGTCCATAGCACTGTGAGGAGAGTTAGTGTGGGCAGGAGAAACCTCAAGGGCTCTGTTTTGAGTTGCCGATTAGACATACAAATGTTACAGGGAGCTCTGAATACACAAGTCTGGAGTTCGGAAGCTAGAAATTTGGGAATCATCGGAGTGTCTCTCGGGGGATAGGTAAGTACAATATTTAGAGGCTGAAATAAGAAAAGGAGTTTTAAAAAAAGGTAGAGGTAAACCAAGTGACGTTGAAGGAAAAGCAGGAGATTGGTGTTTCAGAAGCCAAGGGAAGAAAGTAGGAGGGAGGAATCCACCTCCTCAAAGGGCCCTAATCAGTCAAAGATGAAGAAAACTGTCCATTGGGTGTGGATTCAGCAACGTGATTTCATTGATAAAACTTTTTCTCTAGAGTGGTGAGGGAAAAAGCTTTACTGGAGTTGGTCCGAGAGAGCATGGGAGTATGGGAAAGAGGCCACAGTGAGAAGAGAGAACTGATGAGTTTTGCAACAAGATGCAAAGCAGGGTGGGGGTTAGAGGAGTCAAGAGAAGGTGGTGGTTGATGTTTTTGTTTTAAACATGGGAGATAAAGTAACATTTTTATGCTACCTAAAATGACCCAGGAGAGAGGGAGAACTTGATGAGGTAAGAGAGAGAGGATGAGATTGATGGTAAAACTAGTGGCTGTGAGTGTTCTGGAGCATGGGATCCAGTCTCATATGGAGGTACATATGAGACAGAGCATGGCTACATGTACACATGTATCCTGGTCCACAGCATGGACATGTGTAATTCATAGTAACAGGAGAGGCAGGTGGTATCATTACAGATGAAGATGGGTTAAGGGATTGGGAGAATGAAGAGGTACTCTTCCTAGGGATGCAGTTTGTTCAGCAAAATGAGGGTGAGTTGAAGCTGAGGATGAGGATGCTTATATTGAAGACCTGAGGAAACAAGAGGTTACGTTATCACCTGAGGGGATAGGATGCCATGTGAGGGCCCCTTGGCAGTGATGGGAGCTCAGTCAGCTACTGAATTAGACCCTGGCCAGTCGGCCTGGGTGTGTGTTTTTCTCAAACCACTTTCAGCTTGTGCATAACGGGCAGGGAATTGGATCAAACTTCAGTGGGGTTTCACCAGGCAAGTATGATGTAGGGCGAGGGGGCAAGGGTGTTGAGTTAATAGCACACTTGACAGACATGATGTGGAAGAATTAATCAGTTTCTAAGCATTTTGAATATTCTTCTCCCAAGAATATTTTTTTTCTATTCAGAATAGATTAAATTGCACTGTCTTAGAAGCAGAAGTAGTTTATGATGTTTCATCATTGATATCAAGCACAAGTATAATAGTTATACTTTACAATGCCATTAATAGCTTGCCTTTGCAGACAAAATAGCATAAATCTTATGTTAAACTGATAATAACCTAATTGCATCAAGGTAACTATGTTTTGTGACATATACATTATAGATGTGCTAACAAATAGTAGAAATCCAGAGTAACTGAATGAACTCATCTATCAATTCTTCATAAAGCACAAAGCTTTATGGGTCAAAATTTAAAGGTCAAAATTATAGAGAATCAAGTCTCCCTCTCTTAGCTTCAACTCCACAAGCAGCTCTTTCTTGCTTTCAAGGGTATTTCTTTGAAATAAATTATGTTTATGTTTGAGTTTTCTTTTTTCCTGCCTTCCTTCCTTTCTTTCTGCCTTCCTACCCTTCTGTCTCTCTATCTTACTTTATTTTGTTACCTTTCTTTTCCTTCTTTCCCTCTTTCCTTCCTTCCTTTCTTTTTCTTTCTTCTTTCTTTCATTCTTTCTTTCTTTCTTTTTCTTTTTTTCCTTCCCTCCTTCCTTCTTTCCTTTCTTCCTTTTCTCTTTCTTTCTTAATATTCAGACTTAACATTTTTAAAAAAGAAAAAACCCAACTTGTAGAATTCAGCTGTTCATGTGTGCTAAATCCACCAACTTTCCTCTGCTTTCCAGAGTGTTATCTGATTATATCATTTCAGAACTTGGAGAGTTACCATGGTAACAGTCTTCCAACATTTTCCTTTGAAAAAGATCCCTCCAGCCCTCAGAGAAATCACCTGCAAGTAGCCATCCAGCTGCCTTTGTTATGCTCTGTCTCAGTCTTCACCCATTATCTGCAGTCAGGCTTAGGTCAATAGCCTTGCCAATGACCTATGAAGTGGAACAGCATCCAGAGTGGCTGGTTCAGGCTGGGCTGGAGCTTGCTCTCCTCCATGCCTCTGCCCTCCCCTCCTCCACCTGCCCTTGCAGGAAGTGGATTAAGTCCAGGGGGAGGGGGCACAGCAAAAGTTCTTTTCAAAAACACCTGGATTCTTTTTTAACTGCTTCCTTGCTGCTGAAGGATCAAGACTGTCCTAGAATTTCCCATATCCCCTCCTCCATGAGAGGGAATTTCCCTCTTTATTGGTTTGCCAAAAGCAAAACAGCAACCCCAAACACCTGCCAGGTAAACAAGAACAGGTTTATTACATTTTGCTCAAAGGATATTTGCTACCACTGGAAAATCGCATGTGTCAGCCAGGAGGAAAGTTGCCCACAGTGCTTTACCTGGTTAATGGCTGGATAAGCCTCAATTATCCCTCTATTGTACTCTTCCTCTTCCTCTCGATATTCCTTCTTCCCATCCCTGTGACACAGTCTTCATTCCTGGTCCAGCATTTGCCCTCTGGTTATAATCATGGGAAGAGATCGGAGATTAGTCATTTAAAGATGCAATGACATATGAACTTAGTCCCTGACATGGAGCCTTGAGTAATATCTTTGCATGGCTCACTTTTGCAAGTTGAGGGGCTGACATCTCTTCCCTGTCTGATCTGCTCCTATCTCACCAACAGTCAGGGAGAAGATGCTAGAGTCAGCTATGGGTGCTGCTTTGGGGACTGTCTGCATGTCTGTGACTGACTGCTGTCTTTGCAACCCTGGTTGGAGTCTCGGGCAGACCCGGGCACATAATAACTAGGGGCCAAGGAGTTGCAACTGTTTGGAGAACAACTTTTCCTTTCACTTTTATTTTGGAAACCTAAACTATCTCTTGGGTTTGGGAGGCCTTTCTAGTAAAGTGGAACTATTGCAGTAAACAACTGAAAAAGAGATTGCTACTCAGAGTTGTACATTTTTGCACTGAGTACCTGTTTTTTGATGTTTGACTGCTGATAACTTTCTCCCTCTTCCTCTTCTGTTTCACTTGCAAAGCTGATAAGAAACTCTGGGTGTTCCCTCCTTTGGCACTGACAGAGTTTCAAAATCCATGCCAGCCCCTTCCTGCATGTGAAGACTCTCACCCTGGCATCACTGCCTAGGCACAATAAAAATCCCAAACCGGTTCCTTTTCTTGCTCTCTCAAGCCACTTTTAGAACAGTTGGAAAGATATTTCCTACCCTCCCCAGAAAGCCTCATTATGCAAGTGATAAAATTTTCATGCCCTGTTAGTGAGTGTGTGGAGTCAACAGTCTTGAGACCAAAACCAAGTTTTGAATGAGTCCATCTTATTTTTGAATAATTTCATCAGCAATTTGTGTAACAATTTTGTATAGGAGGAATGAGAAAATGAACCTTCAAAGCAAGAACAGAGCTACGCTAATGGTAAAATCTTGCCCATCTTTGCATCCAGTTAAGAGAGAAGTTGCAGGGCTAGACTCTGACTTAGGTTCTGTGTTCTCTGAGCCTGGACCAAATATTAGGCAGGGGACGGACTTGCCCATACAATGATTAGTCAAGTCTTATCCAGCAGAGAGTCCAAAACTCCATCCTTGCCAACTATTCGATCATCTATTCTCTGAAGGAAGCTGGTAGAATAGAAGGTGAAGGGAGCAGGGTAAGGACAATGAAAGGGAAACAAAAATGCTGACTGGAGTGAAATGACTTAAAGTATAGACATTGGGGTGGATACAGAGCTAGAAGAAAACTCTGAGCTGTTAGAAACAAAGCCACTGATGACTTTTATAGGGAACTTGCAGATTCAGCTTTGGGTAGAGAGGGAGCCAAAGACTTTTCGAAGCTCTTCTTCTAACTGTAGAGGTCACATCTGGAACCTGTGGAAAATCCCTTTTCCCGTTTCTTCTGGCAGGCACAGCGGTTCTTGGCAGAGGTGCTGCGGAAGACAGCAAGAGAAGTGAAAGGGATGCTGAGGTGATGATGCCTAGACCTGGAGGCACTGGGCAGTGGTTAGAAACCTGGGCTCCAGAACCAGATTTCCTGGGTGTGAATTGTGGTCTGAAATATGCTAGTTAGGTGAACTTCAGCAAGCTACATAAAATAAGGACAAGTTGACTTAAATTTTAAAAACTATTTTTAGGGAAAATAGAGTCATTTCATAAACTGGTCAACTTACCAGGGAGATATGTATCTACGCGACTAGTAACATAGCTCAAAACATACCAAGCAAAAATTGATAGAAATATAGAGAAATTAATCTATTATCAAAGTAGGAGATTTCAACACACCTCTCTCAGTATTGAGAGTTAAAATAAACAATAAAAAGCAAACAAAATACCAAAAAAATTTCAAAAACACAGTTAATAATCTCACTCTAATGGACATAAGTAGAATTTGGCCCACCAATTCAGGAAATACATCCTTCTCAAGCACATGCAGAATATTTACAAAAATTATTTACTTACCAGGACATAAAATAAGCCTCAACAGATACCAAAAGATAAATAACATGTAAGTAAAAAATGTAACAAAATGAACATGAACAAAATGTAATAAAGTTAGAAGTTAAATTTTAAATATAATTTTTAAATCCTCATATACTTAGAAATTAAGAAATGTATTTCTAAATAACATGAGTTAAAGAAGAAATCATAAGCTAAGTTATACCTAGGTAAAACTCCTAGAAGACGACATAAGAGAAAATCTAAGTGAACTTGCATTTGGCAATGACTTTTTAGATAAAACACCAACAACATGATTCATAAATAAAAAATTGATGTTGGATTTCATTGAAATTAAAAACTTGTGCTTTACAAAGGCACTTTAAAAAAATGAAAAGGCAGGCCATAGACTGGGAGAAAGTCTTTGCAAAACTGACAAAGGACTACTACCAACTATATACAAAGAACTATGAAAATTCAACAGTAAGAAAATAAACAACCCAATTAAAAAACAGGCGAAAGATCTGAACAGACACTTCACCAGAGAAGATATGCAGATTGCAAACAAGCATATGAAAAGATGCTCTACCTCACATGTCACTAAGAAAGTAGAAACTGAAAAAACAATTTATAAATGGCTAAAATCCAAAACACTGACAACGCCCAACGCTGACCAAGATGTGGAGCAATAGGAACTCTCATCCACTGCTGGTGGGAATGCAAAACAGTACAGCCACTTTGGAATAGCGTTTGGTGGTTTCTTGCAAAACTAAACATACTTTTACCATATGATCCAGCAATTGTGCTGCTTGTTATTTACACAAACGAGTTGAAAACTTAAGTCCACAGAAAAACCCATACATGACTATTTAGAACAGCTGTTGATATAGTTATAATTGCCAAAGCTTGGAAGTAATCAAGATGTCCTTCAGTAGGTGAATGAATAAAGAAACCATGGTATGTTCATACTATGGAATATTATCCAGCAAAAAATGAAATGTGCTATCAAGCCATGGAAAGACACGGAGGAACAGTGCATAGCACTCAGTGAAAGAAGCCAATCTGAAAAGACTCCATACTGTATGTTTCTAACTATATGACATTCTGGAAAAGGCAAAGTGATGGAGATTAGTAAAAAGATTAGTGGTTGCCAGAGGTTCGGAGGGAGGGAGGGAGGGAGGGATGAATACATGCAGTACAGGGCAGTGAAACTAGTCTATATGATGTAATGGTGGATACATGTGATTATATTGTACATTTGTCAGAACCCACAAAATGTACAACACAAAAAGTGAACCCTAATGGAAACTATGAACTTTAGTTAATAATGTATCAATATTGGTTCATCAATTGTAACAAAATTATCACCCTAACGCAAGATGTTAATAATACAGGAAGTTGTGTGTGGGATGGGTGATTAAGGAGTGTATGGGTACTCTCTGTACTCTCCATTCAATTTTTCTGTAAATCTATAACTGCTTTCAAAAATAAAGTCTGGGGCTTCCCTGGTGGTGCAGTGGTTAACAATCTGCCTGCCAACGCAGGGCACACAGGTTCGATCCCTGGGCTGGGAAGTTCCCCATGCTGCGGAGCAGCTAAGCTTGTGCACCACAATTGCTGAGCCTGCACTCTAGAGTCCGTGAGCCGCAACTACTGAATGCACACACTGCAATTACTGAAGCCCATGTGCCTAAAGCCCATGCTCTGAAACAAGAGAAGCCTGCTCACCACAAGGAAGAGTAGCCCCCGCTTGCCACAACTAGAGAAAGCCCTTGCGCAGCAAGGAAGACCCAACGCAGCCAAAAATAAAAATAAATAAATAAATAAATAATAAAATAAATCTTTAAAAATAAATAAAGTCTGTTAATTTTTTTAAAAATTGCATCTGAAGCTTATGTTACATTTCTATTAGACAGCACTGCTATAAAGGCTCTAGTCAGTGTAATAACAAATTAAATATATAAGAGTTAGAAAGGAATAAATGAAACTTTCATTTTATTGATGATAAAATTGTCTATATAACCTCCCCCCAAATCTATAGACAAATTATTGGAAGTAACAGGATGGTTAATCAAGTTGGATGGATGGAAAAACACAACACAGAAGGGAGTTTCTATTCTGCTACTAAGAAGCAATTAGAAAATGTAATAAAAAGAATATTCCACTTAAAATGACAACAAAAATTTAGAATACACTTTTTCCTGAAAACCATTAAAGAAGACTAGAATAAATATAGAGGTATACCATCTTTGTGTATGGAAAGACTTAACATCACAAAGATGCCAATTGTACTAGTAGTCATTCTTGATGTCCAAATATATGACTGGTAAAATCTGGTTATTTTCAACATGCTTGTATGTACAATTAATCCTTACAAGATTATCTTCATTTTACAGATGATTGATGCTCAGTGAGATTAAGGAATTAATACAAATATACACAGTGCTGGCAAGTGACTGAGCTGAGGGCATATCTAGGTATGACTCCAGAGACTATGCCCTTCTTCCAAGAAATCTGCCTTGGGCTCTTAAATAAAACGTGCTGTTGCAGAGCTAGAAACATGGCTCTCATCCTTGATTTCTCTCCCTGTCTCACCCCACAGCCAATATTCCTCAAGTTCTGTCAATTTTACCTCTTTATATTTTCAAATCTTCTTCCACGGCTCTCCATCCCCCATGGGAATAGCTTTTATTAAATTAAAGCTTCATCTCTCGCCTGGAACACTACAACACCATTTCCTAATGAGTCTTTAACCTATTCATCCCGTATGCTGTAGCCAGAGTGATCTGAAATCCTAATTTGATCATCTGCACAAAATCTTTTAGTACATTTCCATTGTACTCAAGATAGAAATTTCTTAACATATGGCTTCATGGCAATTCTAGGCACTTCTAGCTCATACATACTTCTCTAGCCTCCTGTCTAATTGCTCCACTCTGGAGCCTTCATGATCAATCCTTATATGTATTAAGCTATCTCCTGCCTCCCTGTCCATTTATATTCCCTTTTCCCTGCTTCTCTTAACTCCTACTTCTCTAGTTTTCAACTCTTACCCCTCCTGGTTCTCAATATGAATCCTCTGGCATTAGCCAGGTGATAACATACTCCAGAAAGCCCTCTTTAACTCCTCAACTTCCAAGAAAAGCCATCTTCACTTTAGCACTTATCTCACTGTTTTGTAATTCATCTTCAACTTCATTATACACACACTAGACTTAGCTCCGTGAAGGCACAGACTTTGCCTGGCACTAAAATAAGTGCTAAATAATTTTATATTGAATGAATTATTTTAGGTTTCATTTGCAAAACAAGTGAGTACCAGTTAAATATTGAAAGGAAGACATCACAGTCCATAATACACATAACGATTAATAAAATATTGGCCTAATCTGGTAGGTCATTAGTAAATAGGAATTAAGGAAATGTCCTAAAAACCTAAAAGTCTTCAAAGAATCAGAGCCCAAGATAACGTTAGTAATGATTGATAATCATTCAGGATGATATTGATAATATCCCAATAGTTTATGAAAGAGAAACTGAATGACCAGCTTAGAGTTTTTCATGACATTAAATCAAGGGAATTTTTCAGTCTCTGATTTTAACAAAGAGACTTAGAATTAGGGCAGCCTTCACCCCCAGAATAAGGAAAATAAAGAATGGTGATCATTGTTAGCCATATTATCTGCTGTTCCTGCTTCAGAAAAGCTTCATGAGATACTAAAAATAAAAGAAAACACTTTCGGCTGTCAGAATCAAGTGCTTCCCACAGAGAAGATGAATGTCTGGGACACCGTGGGAAGGTTTGGGGAGAGGGCTTATGAATACCTGTATGGCTGACAGGAAGTGGTTAGAGCATTTCCCCTGACATCTGCATTGCATTTAGCCTCATTATATTGAGTTTTATGAGGATAAAAGGCTGGCAAGACACTTTAGAAAATTGGGTGGCATTTCTGGATTTAAATGTGTTGTTCTATTTTTTTTTTTAAAGGAGCTCATGTGGGGACATTTCCCTGCCTATCCATCCCTTTGTTAACACTGGAAAAACGTATTTGGCTTAAATATTATAAACTACAAAATGGAAAATTTTAACCACTCTATAATTTGGAGAACAAATTTAAAAATCAGAATTGTTTCTTTTTGCCCAAGAAAGAATCTGATTAAAGCATATTCCTTGGGAATTTTCTAAACTCTTACATTTCTCTCCTTCATAAGCATTTGCTACTTCCTAGAGATGGGGAGAGAAGTTTTGGTCTAAGTTTATTTTCCCTCAGGACTGATAAACTGATGGACTAAATTAAAACCTTCAGGCCAGATCCACAAATGTAATCTAATGGTGAAAGTACATCAGCAAAAACAGAACATTTGAGAAGTTCATTACTTTGGGGTTTTCTCCTTCATTAAAGAAAAATACAGTTAACAATGAAAACAAATAGTTCTTTTTAGGGATCCTTGTGCTTTTAATGTTAAATGAATGATTTAAGTTGAAAACTCTTAGTATATATCATGATGTTACTCAACTGTAGATAGAAAATGCAGGAGAGTCTGTGACTGCTTTGTGGAGGTTTTTGGAATACAAGAAATTTCATTGTTCTCTTGCAGCCTCCCTTCCCTTCTCTATGAAAGTGGCAATTGTCTGAGCAGGTATTTAAGAATTTTATTATATTTTGTTGATTTGAATTCAATTATATTCAGTTGCATTATAAACTTAAGAAAGAAATTGTGAAAAAAAAAAACAATTGCTTTCCAAAAAGCAGTTAGAAAATATAATATAAAAAGAGCCCAAGACAATAGCAAACTATAGAATACTTATGAAAAGCTTGAGGAAAATAACCTAGACCTATCTGAAGAAAATTATTAAGCCCTACAGTATTCATAAAACAACATCTAAGAAAAAAGGAGATGCAAATTATATTTCTGGATGGGAATACTCAATACTCAAAGGTATACAGTTCAAATTGATCTGTAAATTCAGTTCAATTCTAATAACAATAGCAGTGGGATGTTTTATAAAACAACTCTATACTTTATCTGAAGGAGTCAATGCACAGAATTAGCCAAGAAGTTTTAAAAAGTAAACTTCTGTATTAATAAAACCAACCTCATTATTAGCAAAAATATAGATGAACAAATCAATAGACCAAGCTAAAAATCCCAGAAACAGACACATGTTTACCTGAAACTTAGTATAATATAAAAATGGCCATTCAATTTCAATTCAAAATTGGATAACTTATTGAATAAATGGTGTTACCAATAAAACAATTTACTATGCCAATGATTAGGTTGACATGTGGCTACTTTATACCTTACCATACATGAACTAAATACTAGACAGAATGAAAATTCTAAATGTAAAATTTAGAAATGTATTACAAAAATAGGGACTTATTTTCTTAATCTTGGATTAACAAAGGCCTTTATAAACAATACATAAACCTGAGAAAATATTAAGGAAAAGATTGACACATTTAGTTACACCATTAAAAGACATTAGAATTAATAAGTTAATTTAGTTAGGTTGCAGGATACATGGTTAATACAGCAAATCCAAAGTATATCCATATACTAAAACAAAGAATTGGAAAATGAAATTTTGGAGAACTAGTTTACAATACTGTCAAAAAATATAAAAATACTTAGGGAAAAGTTAATGAAAGATCCACATTACCTCTACACTGTAAACCAGATAGCAGTGCTGAGAGAAATTAAAGAAAACCGAAAAGTACAGAGATATACTATGTTCATGGATTGGAATACTGAATATGGTTACAGTGACTATTTGAAGAATAAATTTGGAGCACTTAAATGACCTAACTTTAAGAATTACTATAAAACTACAGTGATTAAGACAGTGACATGTATATTCAATGAAATAGACTATATAATGCAGAAATAGACTAGCATTTATACAATCATTTGATTTTTGACAAATGTACCAGAGATCCAAAAGTCTCTTCAGTAAATGGTGGTGGAATAACTGATACCCATGTGTAAAATTAATGAAGAGTAACCTCTATTCATGCCATACACCAAAATTAATTTGAGATGCATCAGAGACCTAAATGCAAGTCTAAAACAATAAATCTTGTAGAAGAAAATATAGGAAATTCATTTATGACTCTGGGGTTGGCAAATATTTCTTAGGACATAGCAAGCAATAACTTTAAAAGAAAAAAACTGAAATTAGACTTCATCAAAATTAAAAAATTCTACTCATCAAAAGATTTGATTAAGAAAATTACTGGAATGTCATCAACTGGAAGAAAATATTTGTAAAATATATGTCTTAGGACAGTAATCTAAGATAATAACATATCAAAAATTTACTAAAAATAGACTTCAGATTTTAACAAACACTTCACAAATGAAGATATACAAATGGCTGATGAGCATCTGAAAAAATTTTCATCACCATTGCTCACCAGGAAAATGCAAACTAAAGTGATGAACTAACATTCCACATCCACCAGACAGCTGAAATTAAAACAACTGATAGTACCAAATATAAGCAAAGATGTAGAGTAACTGGAACTTCCATTTATTGTTGGTGGTAGCATAATATGATGCAATCACTTTTGACAAAGTTTTGAGTTTCTTATAAAACTATGCCTCCATTCAACCCAACTATTCTACATGCTATTTTTTCAAAAAGAAATGGAAAAGTATAATATATCTACAAGAAGACATGTATAAAACTGTTAAAAGCAGTTTTATTCAAAATAGCCCCAAATTGGAATCAGCCCAGGTGCCCATCCACAGGAGAGCGGATTAAAAAAACTTAAACAGTATGTTCATAATACCACACAGTAGTAAAAAGGAACAAACTATTGATAGTTGCACTGTCAGGAATAAACCTCCAAAACATTGTGTTGGGCAAAAGAAATCTTATACAAAAAAACACAAACTTTGTGGTACCATTTCTATGAAGTTCTAAAACAGGCAAAACTAATCTGTGGTTTCAAAAAAAATCATAATAGCAGTTGCCTCTTGGGGGTAAAGACTAGGGGTGGGCATTCACTGAGAATGAACATGAGAGAACCTCTGGGATAATTGTAATATTCTATATCTTGGTAAGGGCTCAGGTTACATAGGTGTATGTGTTTGTCAAAATCATGGAATTAAGATTTGTTTGGTTATTTGTTAATTTTGTCACAAAAGAAAAAAACATAAATATTAGATTCCAGTTGATGAAATACATGCTGAAGTATTTTTTAGGAAGTGTGTCATTATCAGAAAATTACTTTCAAATGCATCAATAAAATAAAATCTGTTGAAGGTGAATAGAAGGACAGATACATAATGAACTATTATTAAATGTCAATTGTAGAATCCAGGAAGTAGATATATGATACTTCCCTGTAAAATTCTTTCAACTTTTCTGTGTGTGTGAAATTTTTCACAATAAAATGCTGGGGAAAATTCCAATGAAAATAACAGAAATAAAAAAATAGAAAATAAGTATTTTTAACATCAATAAAGCAAGGAAATAGGTACAATCACAAAGTATGAAACATGATTGAATCTGTGGATCAAAAGGACAAACTTTCTCAAGAAGAACTGATACAGAAAAATAAATACCAAGACGCAGCTTTTTGAGGATAAACCAGAAATCTTACAATCAGCTGTGGAGAAAAATCCTGTCACATCAAGGAGAAGAAAATTCAAGTTGACCTTATATTTCTTCACCAAAATAGCCAATACCAGATAACAGCGGAGTTCTGTTATCTGTTATCAAGTCCCAAGTATCTTTTAACTAAAACACAACAAAGCAAAATTAACAACATAGACATTCACAGGAGAATAAGAATTCAATGTTTACTAGATCCATGAGCCCTTAAACTGGTTGAATCTAGTCAGCTCTGAGATGAATCAAAACATGGATGGAAAATAAAATCTCAGTAAGGGAGAAAAATGGTATAAGAACTGGTTGAAACCATACATTATGATATGAAACTAAAAGAATTATAAGACACAAAATACTATGTATAAAATAAATAAGCAACAAAGATACACTGTACAGCACAGAGAAATATGGCCTTTATTTTGTAATAGCTTTAAATGGAGTATAATCTATAAAAATATTGAATCACTGTGTTATACACCTAAACCTAATAAAATATTGTAAATCAACTACACTTCAATGGAAAAAAAAGGATGGTGTTTGAGAACAACTAATCTTACTACCTTATTCAGACATTAACTACAGAGTTACTTAAAGCTTTATTGTATTTGAATAGTAAATACATTCGCAAAGGTTAAAAATCTGAATTATATTAAAAAGTATCCATTAATAAGTTTTGCTTCCACCACTTTTTCCATCAATCCTATTCTACTCTCATTTAGAACCACTTTTGTTAGTTTTTGGTTTTGTTTTTGTTTTTTACCACTTTATTGAGGTATAACTGATATACAAAAAATTGCACATATTTAATATATGCAATTTGATGAGTTTGGACATATGCGTATAACAAGTAAGCTTAATTTTGAACAATATTATTTTATACTTACTAATAAATTATGATTTATAGTTAAGAAAAACATTTAGCAAATATAAGCACAAAAGTATCTCTCTCTTTTTTTTTTTTTACTCTTTTCGGCTTTCATGAATATTATTTCTAACACTGTCATTCTTTTTTTTTAAGAACTTTTATTAAGATATAATTGACATACAATAAACTGCATGTATTTAAAGTGTACAATTAGATATTTTTCTTCTTATTAGTAATGTATATATGGCAATCCCAATCTTTTAAAAATCTTTCCAGTATTTCTTTATGCAAAACTTAGTAAATACAAAGATCATTTTTATTTTACTCCTTTCAGCCAGAAAATGTAGCTCATTACACACACTTTTTTGCACTCTGCTTTTTTCATATAACAGTATATGATGAAGATGTTTCCATATCGGTACACATGGAGCACTTTCATTCCTATTTCATACCTGTGGATCATTACACAGGCACATGGACTAGATACTTGTTTTAAAAGAGAATTGAAAATTGTATAAAAGTTAAAATTCCTCTCCATAAAGACGATTCATGTCTCCATTTAATTAGGTCTTATTTTCTCTCAATAAATTTTTCCTATAGATCTCTTATGTATCCATCAATTTATTTGTTCCAATGTTGTTGTGAGTGATATCTTTCCAAAGAACTGCTGTATTGAAGTAAGATTAACCTGCAAAAAGCTGTAGATATTTAGTGTATACAACTGGGTGCATTTTAGATCAGTATACACCTGTGAAACCATCACCATCCTCAATGCCATAAACTTATTCATTACCTCCAAAAGTTTCTTCTGTCCACTTTATTTTTTGTTTTGTTTTTCCTTTTTGTGGTAAAAGCATTTTATATAAGGCTCACCCTCTTAGCAGATTTCTAAGTATACAATTTTGTTAATCATAGGTCATATGTTCGACAGTAGACCTCCAGAACTTAACTTGTATAACCGAAATTTTGTACCTTTTGACTGTAACCTCCCCAGTTCTTCCTTCCCCTAGACCCTGGTAACTACTATTCTACTCTCTGATTCTATGAGTTAGACTATTTTAAATTCCTCATATAAATGAGATCATGCAGTATTTGTCTTTCTGTGGGTTAGTTCATTTAGCATGTCTTCCACATGCAGTCATGTTATTGAAAATAACAGGATTTCCTTCTTTTAAAGACTGAATGATGTTCCACTCCATGCATATACCACATTTTAAAAAATCATTCCTCCATCAATGAACATTTAGGTTGTTTCCATACCTTGGCTATTATGAATAATGCTGCAGTGAATGTAGGGGTGCAGATATCTCTTCAAGATCAAGATTTCCAATTCCTCTGGATATATATCCAGAAGTGGGATTGCCTAGGCAAATGGTAATTCTATTTTTTTTCTATTCTTAATTTTTTAAGGAACCTTCATAATGTTTCCCATAGTAGCTGCAACAGTTTACATTCCCACCAATAGTTCACAAGGGTTCCTTTTCTTCCACATTCCGCCAACAATTGTTGCCTGTTTTTTTTTTTTTATAATAGCTATTGTAACACATATGAGATAATAGTATCCATTCAGGTCAATGGATAAAGGAATATAATTCAGCCACAAAAAGAAAGGAAGTACTGATACATGCTACAACTTGGATGAACCTCAAAAACATGCTAGTGGAAGAAGTCAGACACAAAAGATCACATTTATGATTGCTTTTATATGATATATCCAGGATAAGCAGATCCATTGAGACAGAAATGAGTTAGGACTGGTGGAAGGGGAAAATGATGTACGATTCTTTAGTGGTGTAGGGTGATTTTATGGGATGACAAAATTTTTTTTGAAAGTAGAAAGAGATGTTAGTAGCACAACATTGTGAATACACCAGATATCTCTGAATTGAAGATGTTAAAATGGAGAATTATGTGTTATGTAAGCTTCATATCAATAAAAATAAAATAAAACATAATAAATTAATATGGAGAATAAGCATCATAATTTTTAAGGACATGAAGCAGAGTTCACAAATAGCACTTACGGGCCAAAATGTAGTGATATAGCCACACCTAACATTTGAGAGAAGTTGGGAAATGTAGTCCTTAACTGTCACATATGCAACCAAAATATATTGCCAGAGTGTTGTAGTATGGTGTAATTAAAAGCAAGAAGGGAAAATGGATGTAAGGACATAATAGTCCATAACTTGTCTTTATAAAACTTTGCTGCAAGCAATAAGGAGCAGTGAGTATACACTAACATTTTGGCTATTTCCAGCTACTTTCTTGGATCTGAAAACTTCAGTGGTCTGTCTTTCAGGTGAATGTTGGCAAGTGTTGTACCCAATGTTTCCCTACAATAATCAAGAGTCATCAGGTTTCTTGCCTTCAGTATCTGTTTCCTTGCATTCTATTGCCTGACTGTTGAATCAATAGCAGATATTTTAGTTTGTGTTATAACAGCACCCCAATTCTGATATTTCTCTGTCAATGGGAATAGAGGTTTAGATCCTGTACCAAAGAAACCCAAATACAATGATTTTAATGAGGTAATATTTTTCTCTCTCTTGTGAGACAGACCAGGCAAGTGGGCAGAATTTACTCCACAAGGTCCTCTGGTGACCTGAGACGGGAGCTCAGCATATGCTTTCCATCATTGGGTCTGAGACAGTTGCTCTGACCTTCCTGACTCACAGGGTTGAATTCATCATATCTGCATTTTAGTCATTGAAGACACAGAAAGAGCACATGAAGATGAAGCATCTTTGTGTTTAAGGACACAAAGTTGAAGTTGCACACATTCCTTCTGCTCATATCCTGTTGACCAAAATCTAGTCACATGGCCATAATTAGCAGGGACAGAAACTGAGAAATGTCAGTAATGGTATGGCCATATGATGGTCAGAATTGTGAAGGGGATCTATTAATAAGAGGAAGAAAGACATAATGGATACTGGAGGATAGAAGTGGTCACGTATGCACATAAAATTTCTAGAAACATGATGAAAAAATATAAAATATATAATTTCCAATGAGTAAAGGGAAAACATGTAATGAGGAAAAATATTCTTCAGTCTAATTGAAATCAAACAACAAACAGAAAAGAAACACTTAAGAGTCGAAGCAAATAAAAAGCACAAAATAAGATGGTGAAAACAAGTCCAAAAGTATCAATAACTATAGATGATATAACAGTAACAAACCTCCAGTGAAAAAAATAAAGATGGAGAAACTGAGTAAAAAAATTAACCTATTTCAATGTTTAAAAGAGCAACTGAACATAAAAATCTAGAATAGTTGATATTAAAGAATGAAGAATAATAGACCAGTTAAGTACTAAACAATAGGAAGCTAATTTACCTGTACTAATAGCAGCTTAAGAAGATTTGAGGGCAAGAAGTACTAAACAGAAATACAACTCTAACAGTTACAAAATATCAAAGGTTGAATTCACGAAGAAGATATATAAAATTTAAACTTGCATGAATGAAAAATCTAGCTTCAAAATATATATAAAAGAAAATATTGAAGGAACTACAAGGGGAATTGTCAAAGTTACCATCATCTTGGAGAATTTGGCTACCCTCTCAGTAACTGATAGACTAAGGGAACAAAAATAGGTGGAGACTCAAAAATTTTGATCAATACAATTAACATAATTAATAGACTTAAAGAAAATCTTATTATTCAGTGAAAAAGCCAAGTCACTGAAGAATAATAGAGTATCATTACACACATATAATTATAGGAATTTCAAAAACTTGCAAAACCAACAAAAACATTTAGGAAATCAATCGAATGTGGTAAAACTAGAAAAAGAAACAAACAAATTGAAAGACACAACATTTTTATTTTAGATTATATCTACTTACTCCCTATAATGAAAGATGGGGTAATTTGCACATGTACATTTCTTCTCACTTCCTTTTTTCCCTCTTACATTTTCAAGTTTTCAAACATTAGTGTTCTATTCTGTAAACACGCATATGAGAAAGACTGATTCTCTCTGTCTTTCATAGCAGTTGGCTTCATCCAGTTTCAATAAAATGAAACCACAGAATAGTCCGAGGCTAGCCTTTGGTGGCTCTTGCTTGTACTTCTGTAAGAATGTCAAGATGATTAGCAAGATGTCAACAGAGGGTGACTACTTGCAGAATCCCAGACTCCTGTTCTGGGGGGTATCTTCCACTCACTGTGCAAGGAAAATCTCATCTCCAAAAAGTGAATAATTTAAAAGGAGCAATTTGGGTAAGATTAGCTATGATGGCATGTATGCAGTGCAAATTTAGCTTGAATAGTGCTAATGTATAAATAGTATTGTTCACAATGTAGAGGTATCCCAATCCCAAGTGGCTTTAAATCTCCTGGGAGGGACAAACTCCACGGCACTTGAGGGTTAAGAAGTGTGCTGTCTCAAGATGGGTACCACTCCTTAATTTCCCACTGTTTCCAGCCTCCCTTGCAGCTAGGAGTGGATAATGAGAGGCAAATGGAAATCACTGGATGAGGCTTCCGGCAAGCTTAAAGTCAACTGATCTAGTAAAGGAGGATGTCCTTTGGGCCTCCGCTTTCCTTTCTTTCTTTTTGGCACTTACTGTCTATTGCAACCACCTTGAAGTGTGTCTTCCTACATTTCAAAGACTGGAAATCAAAAAATGACTTTCTCCAGATTTCCTCACAGCTGTGGTTCTGGATATGGTGAATGTTCAACTCATCTAATGCATAAATGGAAGACCTGGAAGGCAGAAGTAAAGAAGAATCCTGCTCCTACTGTTTTTACTGGCAAACTCGATTGTGTGGGATCTCGTTGTGCTGGAGAAGTATTAGCCAAGGACCTCATTTCCAGTCACTGAAGTCGTGGGTGCAGGCTGTAGCAGAAACAGCTTGGTTTTGAAGACACCAACAGTGGTACTACAAGCTTCCCAATCACGGAAGCTGTGTGATTATGTGAATTCCTACATTTGGACTTCCTCTCTTGTTATGCAGTAGCCATGTGGTGCTAGGGCCAGTAGCAGAGTGGCAGCTTTAAACCAGGCAAGAAGCTTCTCCGTCAAAGAAGGGACAGCAGCTCCCTCGTTCTTTCATGTGACTTTGGGAATTATTCCAGAAATCTTAACCTAGAGTTTGCTTTTTCAGCCTTACCTATGATTCTATAAGCCCTTTAGTATTCTGTAACGTGCCATTTATATGTAAAGTAGCTAAAGTGGGTTCAGTTATCTGCAGTTGGAAACTAATTGATGCAAATATGATGTGATGGGAAGAAACTGATTAGTTATCCTGGACCATAATGCAACTGTAGAGATAGAATTTGCAGCCAAAGATGGTGAAATAGAAAGGGGAAAAAAAAACTTGGGTGCCTATGGAATCACCCCTTTAGCCCTTCACTGTCTATCTCTTGAATATTTTTCTTTTAAACATGCAACAATATTTCCTTAATTTAATTTACTCATACTTCAGCTTTTTGCTTCTTGTAGCCAAATGAATTCCTTTTGTATAAAATTCATTCTAGTTATTTATCTATTGATATTATTAATCAAATCTTTTTCCACTATTTTTCATAACTGGTTATTACCAAGAAAAAGAAAAATTATTAATCTATATTTATCATTGCCTCCACCTACATTATAGAGGTCTCCTATTCATACTAGTAATTTTATGGTGAGTTCTCTTCCATTGTATTTTTGTTCCAATCCATCAGGAAAGTGAAGGAAGAGCTAAAATCCCAAGATGTGTTGTAAAACCCAATATTTTTAAATTCTCCTATAAATCTGGCTGAAATTGTCTTTGATTTTAATATAACCTCATATTTATTTTATCATGTAAAATATATCCAAACATTTACGTGTTTATTTTATTAAAAACAATTCCACATTGTTAGTAAGACACACTCAATATTTATAAACTATTGCTTTGGGTTGCAGCTGTCCTACTAAATTAGTAAGATAAAAATATTTCCTACCTTCTCTTGTTGAGTTACAGATGGTTCACCTTCCAAAGAATTAAGTGCACGTTTCACTTCTTCCAGTAAATTAAAATAACTTCAAATTTGATTTTGAAGAAATTTCTCATGATAAAATGACCAATTTTTTTTTGAGGTACACCAAGTTCAATCATCTGTATTTATACACATATTCCCATATTCCCTCCCTCCCTCAACTCCCCCCCTCCCTCCCCATCGCAGTCCTCTAAGGCAACATCCATCCTCGAATTGAACTCCCTTTGTTATACAGCAACTTCCCGCTGGCTATCTAGTTTACAGTTGGTAGTATACATATGTCTATGCTACTCTCTCACTTCGTCTCAGCTTCCCCTTCACTCCCCGCCCCCCCAAACCTCAAGTTCTCCAGTCCATTCTCTGCATCTGCGTCCTTGTTCTTGTCATCACTGAGTTCATCAGTACCATTTTTAGATTCCGTATGTATGAGTTAGCATACAGTATTTGTCTTTCTCTTTCTAACTTACTTCACTCTGTATGACAGACTCTAGGTCTATCCGCCTCATTACATATAGCTCCATCTCATTCCTTTTTTTTTTTTTTTAATTTGTTGATTTTTTTTTCTTTTTTTTTTTCATTCCTTTTTATAGCTGAGTAATAGTCCATTGTATATATATGCCACATCTTCTGTATCCATTCATTTGTTGATGGGCATTTAGGTTGCTTCCATGTCCTGGCTATTGTAAATAGTGCTGCAATGAACATTATGGTACATGTTTCTTTGGGGATTATGGTTTTCTCTGGGTATATGCCCAGGAGTGGGATTACTGGATCATATGGTAGTTCTATTTGTAGTTTTTAAAGGAACCTCCAAACTGTTTTCCATAGTGGCTGTACCAACTTACATTCCCACCAACAATGCAGGAGAGTTCCCTTTTCTCCACACCCTTTCCAACATTTGTTGTTCCCAGATTTTGTGATGATGGCCATTCTGATCGGTGTGAGGTGATACCTCATTGTGGCTTTGACTTGCATTTCTCTGATGATTAGTGATGTTGAGCATCTTTTCATGTGTTTGTTGGCCATCTGTATGTCTTCTTTGGAGAAATGACTATTTAGGTTTTCTGCCCATTTGTGGATTGGGTTATTTGCTTTTTTGGTATTAAGCTGCATGAGCTGCTTGTATATTTTGGAGGTTAATCCTTTGTCCGTTGTTTCGTTGGCAACTATTTTTTCCCATTCTGAGGGTTGCCTTCTAGTCTTGTTTATGGTTTCTTTTGCTGTGCAAAAGCTTTTAAGTTTCATGAGGTCCCATTTGTTTATTCTTGATTTTATTTCCATGATTCTAGGAGGTGGGTCTAAAAGGATCTTGCTTTGATGGATGTCATAGAGTGTTCTGCCTATGTTTTCCTCTAGGAGTTTGATAGTGTCTGGCCTTACATGTAGGTCTTGAATCCATTTGGAGTTTATTTTTGTGTATGGTGTTAGGAAGTGTTCTAATTTCATTCTTTGACATGTAGCTGTCCAATTTTCCCAGCACCACTTATTGAAGAGGCTGTCTTTTTTCCATTGTATATTCATGCCTCCTTTGTCAAAGATAAGGTGCCCATATGTGTTTGGGCTTACCTCTGAGTTCTCTATTCTTTTCCATTGATCTTCCTTTCTATTTTTGTGCCAGTACCATACTGTCTTGATCACTATGGCCTTGTAGTATAGTTTGAAGTCAGGAAGCCTGATTCCACCAACTCCATTTTTCCTTCTCAAGATTGCTTTGGCTATTCAGGGTCTTTTGCGTTTCCATACAAATCATAAGATTTCTTGCTCTAGTTCTGTGAAAATTGCCATTGGTAATTTGATCAGGATTGCATTGAATCTGTAAATTGCTTTGGGTAGTACAGTCATTTTCACGATGTTGATTCTTCCAATCCAGGAACATGATATGTCCCTCCATCTGTTTGTGTCATCTTTGCTTTCTTTCATCAGTGTCTTAAAGTTTTCTGCATACAGATCTTTTGCCTCCTTAGGCAGGTTTATTCCTAGGTATTTTATTTATTTATTTTTTTGCCACTCCTCATGGCTTGTGGGATCTCAGTTCCACAACCAGGGACTGAACCCAGGCCACAGCAGTGAAAGCCTGGAATCCTAACCACTAGGAAACCAGGGAACTCCCCTAAAATGACTACTTTAAATGCACATTACTTTCCTTTGGATGAAGTGTAGTGGGCAAGGAGACAGGAAACCTGAGCATATCCTGTTCAGTCACACCAGAGTCTGTTCCTCTGCCATATCACCAACATCTCTGGGCCACAACCTCACCATTTCTAGCTCTAAGCTTCTGTGTTTCATAGATACACAATGAGTGTACAATATGTTTTTGGCAAAGTATTAGGTAGTTTTTTTAGTTAAAGAAATTCAAGAGCAAAACAGTAAAATGAATTCCAAAATATCTCCACTAAATTACACCTCCTTCAATGTTGAGGTTGATTTTCTTCCTCACATTGGGAAGTTTTTGAAATTGAGATACATCTTGCAATCAAATGTGTGTTTAACATGGTAGTTCTTTCTCCCAATCTCTCCATCCCCACCCCCCAAATAAATTCTTGCTGTAAGAGTGGTGTATCATATATTCAATAGCCTCTAAGAATATAGGAAAAATGAAATATGCACCAGGGTCAGGTTCCCACATGAACCTAAACTGAGTCTTATACACATCTGTGCCTGGGGCCAGGGGCTCACAAAGGTCTGTCAACTGGTTTACATGCAAATGGGGTGAGGGGAGAAGCTGCCCTAGAAAACTTTGTTGGGCAGATGCCTGTAGTTGGGGTCAGGAGAAAGATAGGTGAGCTCTGAGCCATGCTGCTTGGGTCTCCAGGGGAGGAGCTATAACACAGTTGGAGAGAGGGACTCCTGTCCCACCTCTAGGGATAACACATCACTGCTTCACTGCTGTGCCTGGCCCATCTCCACTGTTTTGGTGATGATCTCAGGAACTGTGGCAAAGCCCCAGAGAGACTGTAGTGCCTAGAAATCATGGTGATCATCAGCAGAAGCTCACAGGAGATGAGATTCGCTGATGGAATCAGGATAGGACCCAGTAGAGCAGATTTATTTGTGTGATAAGACCCCAGGGAAGCCATTGTAATTGGAGTGACTTTGAATATGAGATTCTGTGAAGAAGTGGCTACTGGTAGCCTGTGAAATTTGAGTATTAATATTAATGTGACTTCATCCAAACTCATAGACTAAGGAAATATTTTGGAATAGACATACATAAATATACATAAATATTTTACATATATATAAACATATATTCTCTCTCATATATATATATATATCCTCTGTATTATAGCAATATATGTATATGTGAATATATGGAATAACAAAACCATTCCCACCAACCATGTAAAAATTAGGAAATAAAATAGCCCTTGCCTAGTATTCAATTTGGAACTTTCTTATGAGTGCCAATTTCAAGACTTTTCTCAACTCAAAGGGAGGCCTGGTGCTGCATTTGAGTCAAATCTAATGAGTTATAATCACACCACCTAATGAAATGTTATGAATTAGGTGGAGGGAACGGGGGGTTCCTGGTGAAGAAGGGGTCAGAAAGGATGGAAGGGGCAAGCTTCACGAAAGGACTCAAGGAATTTGAGTAACAAAGACATAAAATATTCATTTTTAAGTCACTTGGGAAGGAAGTTGTTTGCTCCTCTTTCGAGACCCAAATGTGTCACATAATATTTGCCACACAAGTGGCTGTTTTGTAGAAATCAAGAAAGGAGTTGAATTTCCTTCGCTGCCAAAATGTAAATTAAACAGATGTGTGAACAATGATTCAGAAGAATCAGAAAATTATGGCCAGAGGTGACCATGAGAATTCAAGGCACTGGTATCCACATACATTTTGGAAAGGGAGTTGAGCTTTTCCAGGACACGGGCATGAGCTCATCTTACATAAGTCTGAAGGGGGCAGGAAGACCTTTATAGGGAGAGATGGATGCAGGTATAGGTGTAGGTGGGTGACTTTATGACCTGGATTGCCCGGGACAGTTCCAGTTTATCTCTGTTGTCCTTAGATCTTGTCTATTTTTGCATTTGTTCCAAGTGTTTCATTTCCTAATCAAGTATTGTGATTAACAGTTAGACTAAAATAAGGGAAGTGGGTTTAATAGTTTCACTTTGGGACTTCCCTGGTGGCACAGTGATTGAGAATCCACCTGCCAATGCAGGGGCACAGGTTTGATCCCTGCTCCAAGAAGATCCCACATGCCGTGGAGCAGCTAAGCCCATGAGCCACAACTATTAAGCCTGTGTGCTGCAACTACTGAAGCCCGATCACCTACAGCCTGTGCTCTGAAACAAGAGAAGCAACCGCAATGAGAAGCCCGCACACCACAATGAAGAGTAGCCTCCACTGGCTGCAGCTAGAGAAAGCCTGTGTGAAGCAATGAAGACCCAACGCAGCCAATACATACATACATACAAACATACATACATACATACATACATACATAAAGTTTATTAAAAAAAAAGATAGTTTCACTTTGTATTTCCAGCTACTCTTACATCCTCTATTACTATGTGAGACACATGTGCAAAAGGTTAAATCTACATGCTATTCCCAGCATTTGCCAGGTGTAACAGACCTAGCACTCCCCTCTCAAAGGACAGCAAGCAAGTCGCTTGATGATAAATTGAAGTGCTTGGGCATGAATTGTTGGAAACAGATCACCCTTTTTGTCTTAGGAGTTGGTGGGAGAAGACTATTGTACTATCCTGCCCTTGCTGAGCCTATGGCCTGGGCCACACGATGCATAAAGCCTCTGAACCGACAGTTGACAATGGCAATGGCAAACTTGGGACATTATAGGTTAAGGTGTATGTGAAATGTGTAGGAAGTAAAGGAAGAGCAATCCCACTGTACAGTATATGGTGCATAGTATGAGTGCTCTTGCTGTACTGGTTTTTGCCATTTATTGTATGATGTGGAACATATTAATTAATTTTACTTTTTGGTATTTTTTTTCAATAAGCCCTTCAGACAGCAATAAGCTTACAACGAAAATCAGAAGACACAGGTCTATTGAAGAAGCATTCATATCTATGTCAAAAGTTATCAGTTATCATCTAGGAAAAACTCATTATTATTTTCCTTTACATACACACTATGACCACACTCACAACACTTCTGACATCAGATGTGTGGGTTTTCTCCACACCGATCAATTCTTGGACACCAGCTGAGTATCCTACAGTCTGATACCATCTACATGGAGTTAGCATCAGATCCCACAAATTAAGGGTTTAATCCCACAAAACTACCCCCATTTCAGACACAATTGCAAGCCCCAGTCTGCCACCTGTATTTCTGGCCAACCAGCTATAAATCAGGTTCCACAACCCTCTCCCTGAGATCAATAATTTGTTAAATGGCACAGAACTCAGTCAAACACTTACTTACGTACATGTACATCAGTTTATTATAAAGAATACAAATGAATAGTCAAGTGAAGAAATACATAGGACAAGGTCCAGAAGGGTCCAAAACATAGAAGCTTCTGTCTCCTTAAAGTTAGGAGGTGTTACCCTCCCAGTACATGGATGTGTTCATCAACTCAGAAGCTCTCCAAACCCCATACTTTGGGGATTTTTATAGAGTCTTAATCATATAGTCAAGATCACCTCTTAACTCATTTTCCTCTCCCTTCTCCAGAGAATGAGAAATGCGCCTGAAAATTCCAAGATTTTAATCATGGTTTTGTCTTCTTGGGGACCAATCCCAGTCCAGGAGCCCATCAGGAGCTGGCTCGTTAGAACAAAGGATGCTCCTATTACCCAGGAAATTCCAAGGGATTTAGGAGCTCTGTGTCCGGAATTGGGGTCAAAGGTCAAATGTTAGCAGGAACCACGGTAGAGACCAACATGTATATTTCTTATTATTTCAGAGTTATTGAAAGAAGATTGTGCCTGAAGACAAATAAAACATGCAGTTCTGGAGAAAGTGTATTTACATAACAATCTGAAGCATGACTTGTCATTTAGATCAAATGAAAATGATAAAATTTAGGTCATCTAGACACTTCTAAGATAGTTTTTCTAAAATAATTTTCTTTATTCCAAGTTTTCTTGTGCATGTAATAAAATGAGGCAACAGCTGGTTAATGTGCTGGTACCATTAGCAGAACAAGAACTTTGTGAACATGAGATGCTTTAAATCAAAAATTAAGTTGATTCCATAATTGGTTCGATTTTTCTGCCTAGTTTATGAAATTGTAACAAGGCATTTTGAAGATCATCCTGTCACTAAAGTGAAACACCTGAAACTTTTGTAAGTGTATTGTAAATTCAATTTTAAAAATTCAACAGTGAGAAAAAGTTGTTTGGGGCATGATAATACAATTACAAATTTCAGTGGAGGACAGTGTTGTGAAAAATATTGTTGTTCTAAATTAAGAAACCTTTAGAACTACTCTTGAATTGGTTGTGGTGAAAATACTCCATAATTGCTTCCAGATAAGCAGGATACCTTCTCAGTCACAAAGAAGATGGAGTTGACAACATTTATAAATAGTTTACACATATGCAGGGTAAACAAGCCAAATGATTTTGAGGATGGGATTGAATTAGAATCTATTTCAGCATGGCAGTTGTGCTTCACTCTCTGATGCACACCAAAAGCCATGTTTTAGAAATGTTTGAGCCTTAAAGGACCTATGTTTTAAATTAAACAAGGTGATCTGAAACATTACGGAGCATTTTTGTAAATGAGTTTCTTAATTTTGTTTGTATTGCTTATCAAGACTTACAACTTGTATATCAGATCCACTTCAAGTCACTATGCTGTGTCCATCAATCCAAAGCTGCTACACGTGAAACGTGCCCTGCCCCTGAAATCCTTTAAACATCCTTCTCTAATTTCTCCATTTGGAGACAACACTCAGACCCTTCTCCCTCCATGCATAAGGTCTAATAAACTCAACTTTACTTCATCAACAGGTAATTTAAACTTTGACTTATCAAGTTTAAATTAAACTTGCCTTTATCGTATTGTGTTCACTTTATCTCTCTTCATCCATTCTGATATTATCAATTTGGTCCACGTTTTGATTTCTTTTATGAAAAATGTTTTCCCCCAAATTACTCTCACTACTTTTCCTATTACTTTGAAAAATCAACTGTAATGCACGCCAACAGAGTTTTCTTCCAGCTTAGCCTTTTCCAGGTCAGGTGAAGGGTTTTATTTTAAAGGAACATCTGGTCCTTCTTCCTCTGGAATAAAATAATATTTAAGCAGTAGCAATATTATTCACAACAGCCACAATATGGAAACAACCTAATTGTCCATCAATGGATGAATGGAAAGAAGACATGATATACATACACAATGGAATATTATTCAGCCATGAGGAAGAAGGAAATCCTGCCATTTGCAACTACATGGATGGACCTTAAGGGCATTACGCTAAATGAAATAAGTTAGACGGAGAAAGACAAGTACTGTATAATCTCACAATGGATCATATGTGGAATCCAAATAAGCTGAATTTATGGAAACAGAGAGCAGAATGGTGCTTACCAGGGACTGGGGACATGGGAGAAGGGAAAGTGGGGAGACACTGTTTAAGGGTACAAATCTGCAACTAGTAGATAAATAAGTTCTGGAGGTCTAATGCACAGCATAGTGATTATAGTCAATGATACTGTATTTACAACCTTCAAAGTTGCTAAGAGACTAGATCTTAATTATTCTCACCACAAAAAAGAAATGATAATTATGTGACATGATAGAGGTCTTAGCTTATGCTAGCACCTTAAGGTAATCGTATTGCAAAATATAAATGCATCGGATCAACACCTTGTACACCTTAAATGTAAACAATGTTACATATCAATTATATCTCAATAAATAAAAAGCCAAAAGTTTAACAGGTTTACACAGCTGAGAATGCCATCATTAATTGTAGTGTATTTTTTTTATTTTTATTCTTTTTATTGGCATATAATTGCTTTCATTAATTGTACTTTATATCCTATAATTGGGATGCCCAGGGATGCCTGGGTTCTGTTCTGTAGATCATGGTGTTTCTTGACATTGCCTGGTGGTGCTGTACTATGGTGCAAAGCCTGAGATTAAGATTCCATACTATGTGCGGCCTGGACATCTGATAAAATCAGGAGGAACTTCAAAAGCAAGTTCCCCTCCCACTCTATTCCCATGGATAAGGTTCTCTTGCCAAACAACCCTCTGTATCATGGGGACCAGGCATAGGGCCTGCTTGCTTCTGAGTAGCAGGTTTCAGTTCCCCGCCAGCACACAGAATTATTCGAACAAGTCAATCCCACCTTCTGGTGGGAACCAGGGAGCATCTCACCCTCTTGGTACTACAAAGCCTGCTTCTCACAACTCTGCTCTCAAGTACAACCTGTGTGTGGCCCTGCATGGTGAATGAAGTCCTCCTTTCCCAGGTTGTGCATGTAACTAATACACTGCTGCCAATCTCACCTGTCCAGTGTCAGATGTCACGCATTTGGCCATCTCCATAACACTGGGGCAAAAATCCCACCCACCAGTGTGAGGAAAAGGAGACAACTAAAACATGTATACCCTGTAACAGGTAAAATTTGCTAAAAGGGGTGC